>NC_142156.1:19013038-19163192 GCF_024610735.1 Ursus americanus | reverse complement strand
AATCATGACATCTTTGTAAAACAGTATTAAAGCTATCCCGTTTGCTCAGATTGTATCCGGATTCTGACGCAGCCACGACGAATCCATCCATCAATATCTCTGGCCTTGAACGCACCACTACATGTTTGGTTCCTTCCAAAAACGGGGCGCACTTGTCTTTTCCACCTTGGAGGATTAATCTGAAAAAGCAAGAGCATGAAGCGAAAGCTTTTGTAAACCATAAAGTACTATTATTCATGCCAAGGGTATATATTTATATAAATTGATGTCCATTTAGATGACGATTGTTCAGTTCTTAAGCTGTTTCTATCATAGCTGCAGAGAAAGATAAACTTGACTCCAACTTACTGACTCACGGGGGGACAAGGTGCCTTGATGGCACGCCGTCCTGGCTTCCTCAGCTATAAAAATGGACGTAATAACCGCGAAGTAGACTATTATTCCGGCATAAAAAGGCAGGAGGTACTGCTCTGTGCCACGGCGTGGCTGAACCTTGAAAACGTGATGTGAAGTGAGAGAAAGCCAGACACAAAAGGCCACACGGTGGCCATTTATGTGATGAATCCATTTATGTGACACGTCCAGAAGAGGCCAGTCCGTGGAAACAGAAAGCAGATTAATGAGGGCCAGGGAGCTGGTGGCAGTGGGAGCAGAGAGCGAGGGCTAACGGGAACCGGGTTTCCTCTTGGGGTGAGGAAATGTTCTGGAGCTAGGGAGTGGGGATGGTTGCACAACCTGTAAACATACTGAAAGCCACCGAATCGAACACTTTACAAGGGTGAGTTGTATGGTATGTGAATTACATCTCAGCAAAACAGGTCAATGGGGGCAATCCGTCTGATGCGAGGCATTTGTGAGGGTTAAGTGACTCCTAATTTATTCGGGTAGCCTGACTATGGAACATGGTTGAAGGGGTTTGTAAGCCAAGGGACCAAGCAGAGGGTCTGGTGTGCCACATGCTGGAGCGTGGGGCATGGGGAGACCCTGCTGGGGCCTCCAGGAGCGTCAGCCTTGGACAGACTGGACATGTCCTCCTACACCCTTCTCCCATGATGCACGAGGGACTGCCACGCGGGGAGACAGGGTGGGGTGGGGGGCTGAGGCTCTGACCCCTCAGGGGCTCTGCAACGTGTATCTTTGAAGCACCTTCCCCCGGTTGCTGGGATCCGGCAAGTTTGGGAGCCGTGGTTTCAGGCACTACAGGCAGCTGGGGGAGTTTCTCAGAGCTGGGGGGCTTTAATGTTCCACTGCACCTGTACCCCACTGGGCGGTCGCAGCTGCAGAAGGAGCCATGGGGCGTTAGGGGTGCGGTAGGCTAAAGGGGGCAGGACGAGGGACACCGGCTCTAAACTCCGGCATGTGGTTTGTGCCCCTCCAGAGTTGAGGTCAGCCCCACGGGGCTACGTGCAGGCTGCACGATACCAGCTGTGTGTTTTTTGGAACAAAACCAAATCCCAATTTGCAGCTGATGGCTGATCAGCTTGGAGCCAACGAATCTCACACGGAGTCAGCTCCGAGCAGAGGTTTGTCGGTGTGTGCGCTGGCGGAGTGAAGAGAACTTCGTCCAGGCAGAAATCTGTTCAAGGGCGGAGCTCCTGCCACCTGGGCGCGCTCCGGCAGTGGGTATTAAACGCAGGAATTAATGAAGGTCTAGAGGTGATGAGGACTGAGAATTGGCTTAGCCACTCCGGGGTCAGTGGTGGCCCCGACCAGTGCCGTTCAGTGGGGTGGCGGGTCGAAAAGAGATTGGGAACATGGAAACTGCAAGTAGAGCTAAGTCTTACAAGGATTTTTGCTAGAAAGGGGGAGCAGAGAGAGGGGGTGGTACCAAGAGAAGAGAGTGAGGTTAAGAGGGCTGTGGGATTTTGTTTGGTTTTTGTCAACTCGGGAGCGGTTACTTGCTTGTTTGTGTGCTGATGGGGGCGGGGGTCCGCTAGAGAGACACACACTGATGGCAGGTCAGCCCCATGGCAGCAGCCGTAGCAGGAGCAGCAGACACAGGTGAGCTGGTGGATTCGATGGTGGGAATTTGAGGAGAGAAAGAAGGGGATCAGAGAGAAGGTGCGCGGTAGCCAGTGGGGGCCGCAGGAGCTGGATCAGCAGAGCAGGCTTGCCGGGCGCTGGGCCCACCCGAGGTATCGGGTCAAAACCCGAGCCCAGGCTGGCCCGTTAGCTGTGAGTGTCACTGATGCTCAGTATGTGTTATGGTCACACCGTCGTTATAACAAGTGGCCGTCACCAGTGGTGGTGACAATCCCAGCTCTGCCGTTCAGCAGGCTGGGTGCCCTGAAGCTTCTGTCCCCCTGGCGGGTTGACGAGCAGAGGTGCTTCGGAGCAGTGTCCGCAGGGCAGCCAACATCACCAGAGCCCCACCCACCTGGAGGTGCTCCCCACCTCCAAACATCTGGGAGTTCCCGCCTTCTTGCACCCCAGTAGCTGGGGGGATTCTCCCCTAGAGAGGTGCTCTTCTCCCCTAGAGACCTGCTCCAGACGCAGGTCCTTAGGTGAGTGACATGTGCTCTGCTGACATAGAATGATCTGGATAGTGCTGCTGAAGTGGTAGCACCGGGTGGAGGCGACCGGGGGCGGGCAGGAGGGCCCTGAGCATGCCCCAGCGAACCGGGTCGGCCCTCAACCTGGCTGTCGGGCAGGGTCCCTCTGGGGTTGTTTCCCTTGTCACATCGCAGCCCCCAGTGGCATTCAGTGTTGCAGGCTTGTTTGAGCTGGACTCAGTGCTCGCTGTGGGGAGCACCCCCTGGAGGCCAGCGTGGTGATGGTCACAGCAGCAGTGACCAGCAGGGCCCCTGAAGGGCAGTGAATAGAGAGCCGGAGGGGAGCTCTGGCCAAAGGACCTGGGTCTCCGTTTTAACTTCCTCATGTGCAAATCTCCTCTCCCCTTTTCCCAACAAGCAAGGCTGAAGTCTGCAGGCCTGGCAAGGGAGTGGGAGTCAGGACTTTGGGGTGCCTATCGCCCTTGGCTTGTGCCTGTCTTTGAGCAGGGCAACTTACCTTCTCTGGGCCTGCTTTGCTCTCTGCACCACAGCGATGAAAAGCTCTCCCACTGAGCCCCCTGGCTGCCGTTCGGGTTGAAGTGTTACAGAAGAAAAACTATAAAACCCTCAAGCATTTTCTAAGGGTCCCTCCACCACCCCGCCCCCCACCAGGTTCCTAGCCCTGCAGAGCAGTGCACGCCCTGCGGTGCCCCCTCTTTGTCCCATGGCTTCTTTTTTTTTTTTTTTTTTTTTTATTTTTTAAGATTTTTTATTTATTTATGTGACAGAGACACAGCCAGCGAGAGAGGGAACACAGCGGGGGGAGTGGGAGAGGAAGAAGCAGGCTCCCAGCGGTGGAGCCCGATGTGGGACTCGATCCCGGAACGCCGGGATTACGCCCTGAGCCGAAGGCAGATGCTTAATGACTGCGCTACCCAGGCGCCCCTGTCCCATGGCTTCTGATGGCCAAGCCCTGCAGTGGCTTGGCAGTCTTCCCCAGCCCAGCACTCTGGGCACACACTGATGACATTTATGGCCTTCTCTGGGATGTTGGTGACTGCAGGGGGGCCCAGGGCTTTGAAAGGGCTCCAGGAGTCCTCGTTTCATTGCTCAGGGCAGAGGGTGAAGCTGGGTCCTCCAGCTCATCACACCTGCAAAATCTAGGTCTCAGTCTCATTTATAAGGTGACCGTTGGACTGGAGTGGGGGGGGGAGGCTCTTTACTGTTGCCTCCAGAGAAATCTTATTGGAAGTCCACCATCTACCAGGTAAAGATGGAACACCCTGGGAGCAGGGATTGGACCCCCCCCATCCCAACTTCTTCCAGCTCAGACTCTCCTAGGGGACATGCCTGCCCCTGCTTTGACCCCCAGGGGACAGAGAGACAGCTGATGGATGCTGATTCGTGCACACATCCCCCATCCCTTGTGGGGCTGCTCCCTGGGGCACAAGGAACGGCT
Source organism: Ursus americanus (assembly GCF_024610735.1). NCBI lineage: Eukaryota > Metazoa > Chordata > Mammalia > Carnivora > Ursidae > Ursus > Ursus americanus. The sequence goes on along the minus strand of NC_142156.1, from coordinate 19,159,241 downwards.
CCTTTCCTCTGCACAACCCCCATTTGTCTGGAGCCAGCCTTCCCTAGATATAGAGGGTGGGGGCAGAGCTGCCCACGTGGGGGCAGATGAAGTTCTGTTACCCACTTCGGCCTCTGATGAGGGAGGGGCCTGCACACTTGGGAAGCCGAGAGCAGAGGAAGGGGGCTTCCCCGGAAGGCGTGGAGGAGAGACCCAAGAGCACCAGAGGGGATGTTGCAGTCGGAGGCTGCCCTCGGCCTCTCTGTCTCCCGCCAGCTGCCCTCCACACTGTCACAAACGTCTAGGCAGGCTCCGATGGCCTGGCTTGGAGCTGCTTCCAGACCTAATGGCCAGAATGCAGCTGAATTGCGTTTGGACAGATTCCGTCCTCCGCTGTCTCCGCACAGCCTCGCTCCCAAATTCCATCTGTGACGTCAAACCCCAGCTAATCATGGAAAAACAGATTAAGTTCAGTAAACTCAATTTTCTTCTTCCCCTCCCAGTCCAGGAGTCTCACCACGGCCTTGGCTCAAAGAGCGGCCTTGCCCACCTGCTCGGTCGCGCACTCTTTTGAGCCCAACCCAGCAACCCGCCAGGCTCTCCCGAAGCCCCTCCAGCCTGCCCACCCCAGCCCCTCTCCCCCCATGATGCCTGGCAGTCCCTGAAGACCTTTGGGCTCCCAGCCCAGGGAGGCCCCAAGAGATATGTCCTGACCTTGACTCCTCAGGCAGAACCAGGTGTTCCTGGTCACCCACGGGCTCCTTCTGTCTTCCTCATATGGGTCCTGATGGGATGGGCTGCCTGAGGAGGAGGGGGGTGACACCCCTTCCTGCTAGGCCTGGTGCCTTGTCCAGCACTGGCCTCACCCCTGATTGCCTCCCTGATCACATGCCGGCTGGCTCTCGCTCTGACACCATCTGGCCCTCCTGCTTCCTCTGACACACTGATGACCATGGAGGCCGGGGCCCTTCCTAAGGTCCTGAATACAGGGGTTCCAGAAAGCCAAATGCCATATCAGAGGCCCATGGGAAGGTCTGTCCCCGTCCTCCCTGGGGAGGGCCTGGGGGGCTGTGCATATGGGTGCGTCTTGGACACAGCGGTCACTCAGACTCCTCGCCCAGCTTCCCTCGCAGAAGGGCCTCGGGAGACGTGTGTTTTTCTTTCTTCCCTCTCACTGCGCCAGGCACCGAGAGCTGCCCTGTGGAAAGCAGTAAAATATAATTCTGTCTAACCCATCACGACTCCAGCGGGGACGGAGATGAAATGTGTGTCTCGCACGCGCCCAGGCAGCCGGAGTGGGTGTAATGAGATTGTCTGCGGGTTCATCTGCTGGTTGAAGGGGGCTCAGGGGACAGGCAGACATACAAGTCACACTGCCTTCTCTCATTAGGGGCCTGGGGTCCGCCTGCACCCTCTTGCTTCAGGCTCTTCCAGGGAGAAAACAAGGGGACCCTGTTGTGCCTACCAGGTTCCCATTCTGTCTGTGGAGCCAACCAGGCACCTGCCAAGAGGTCATCTGTCCTTTGGACACCTGTGGCCCGGGTGCTAGGCTGTCTTTCCCTGATGGCGGTGGGCTTAGGGGCTGCACCCGAGGTAAGCAGCTCAGCCGGAAAGCTGTCTGGACTCAGGAACCAGCCTTCCCGACACTGCTGAGCACAGCAGCACCACCTAATTGCTGAGTACTGCGTGGAAGTGGGCGAAGCATTTTATGTGCATTATGTCATTTAATCACAAGACAGTACAACGGGGCAGGTTCTATTCTCACCTACTAGTCTGCTATTTTGTAGAAGATAAAACGAAAGATCAAAGAGTTTAAGCAATTTGCCCACGGTCACAGCTGGGAGGTGGCGGAAGGTCTGGCTGATTCAAAGTGCGTGATTTTTAACAACTATATTGACTGTCCTTCTCTGGCTGGTACTCAGACTCCTGTTCAAACTCCACGTGCCGCTGCCTTGTAAAAAGTTGACTAATAAATAAAAGTACAAGGAAAAGTTGTCCCAAATTCCATCGATCTGAAATAACCCTCACCAGCATCCAGTGACCATTATTTCAGACTTTTATACAGACAGACACATACAGAATAGTGATCATTTAACAACCAAAAATGGGCCTTACTCAGCATGCAGTTTTAAAATAAAAAATCAAATTTAATTTTCTTAAGTTTAACTGAAGACAAATCCATTTGCGTGTATTTGAAATGAAATGGAAGGAAATTGCTAAATTTCAGAAACACATTTCTTCCTCTTTAAGTGATAATAGTTCCTAAAACTTTTAGTTCCTAAAGTTCCTTAAAGTTAATGTGGACAAGAGAATAACTTTTTTTTTAGGAGAGAAACTTCTTAAACAGCTTTATTGAGATACAATTCACATACCATACAATTAATTCAAGTACACAACTGGGTGGGTTTTGTGTACTACATTGTTACTTTTAGAAAACTGTAGTAAATATATGACATAAAATTTGTCCCTATAAACACGTTAAGTGTACAATTCTGTGGCATAAGTACATTTACAGTATTCTGCTGCCCCCTCCCCTACTATTTCCAAAATGTTTTCATTCCCCAAATAGAAACTCTACGACCAGTAAATAATGCCTCCCCAGTTCCCACTCTCCCCAGCCCCTGGTGCCCTTTAATCTACTTTCTGCAGGAAAACTTTTAGTAAGTTGGAATCATTATTTTTTTAATGAACAAACTTCATTTTTTAAAGCAGTTTTAGGTTCACAGTAAAACGGAGAGGATAGCACAGAGAGTTCCCATGTATCTCTCTGCCCCACACTTGCACAGCCACTCCGCCTATCAACACCCCGCACCAGAGTGGGACATTTGTCACAGTTGAAAAACCTGTACTGGTACATCATTATCTCCCAAAGCCCATGGTTTACATTAGGGGTCACTCTTTGTGTTTTACATTCTCTGAGTTTTGACAAACATACAATGATGTGAATCCACCATTCTAGTATCATACAGAATAGTTCCACTGCCCTAAAAATCCCTTTGCTCCAACCGTTCATCCCTCATAATTTTTTAATCTATATAATGAACCAGCTTTCATGCCATCCACCTCTGTGTTTTCCACCTTCAATTTTAGTGGAAAATTTTAGTTATATTATTACTTGCATACATTGTCATGGGTTTTATATTCTATTCAATAATGATAATTGCCCCAGTTTCAAAAATATTAATTCAGTATTCACCAGGATTCGTCCATTGGTGAACTTATTTTTGATTGGTTGGATTTCAGCATCAAGTAATTTTTTTTAAGACCTTACGGATGACTTTATGTTACAGAATGTCCATTAACTTTATACTCAAAGGACAGTTTTGCTGGGTATAAAATTCTGAGTCACAACTCTGTAGACATTGCTTCACTGTTTTCTGAAACTGGCTTGCTGTGGAGGATTCTGACTCCTCAACTCACCTCCCTGCTCCCCTAGTTATATGGTTCTTTCTTTATCCTTTAAGATCAGTAACTTTTTTTAAATATTTATTTGAGAGAGAGAGTGTGCACTGGCAGGGGGGAGGAGTAGGGGGGGAGAGAGAGAGAGAGAATCTTAAACAGGCTCCACACTGAGTATGGAGCTTTATGTGGCACTCGATCTCATGACCCTGAGATCATGACCTGAGCTGAAACCAAGAGAAGGATGCTTAACCGACTGCACCGCCTAGGCACTCCGAGATCAGTAACCTTTTAAGGATGTCTTGAAGTTAATCACACCACCAAGTTTTCCTGGGCCACAGAAATGGCCATTTGTAGAGTCAGGTTTTTTTTTTTTTTAATTTCACGGGATTTTTCCATTATATATTTGAATACTTTTCCTCTATTCCATTATTGTATTTTCTTCACCAATTATGTGTATGTTTGATTTCCTTTTGCCTCCCATACCTGTCACTTTTGTCTTATTAGTCTTCTCTGTTTAATCTTGTGTGATTTCTTGCAGCCCACCCACCACATCTCTAGTTGTTCATGCTCTGCTTTGTCATTTATTCATTGCTTATAATATGGTTTTTAAAAATATGTGATGTATTTATCTTTCTCTTTTTCCCCTGAGCTCTGTTAACTCACCTTTCAGCTTTCATCTCTTTCTATTGTCAAATAATTTCTTTTTAAAAGATCGGTGTCTCTTTTCTTACACCCATCTGCTCCTACCAGTTCTTAAGAGATTATATCTGTAATTTCTCTGGGTCTATGACTTGTTTTTTCTGAAGTCTTTATGTATTTCTCTGGATGATTCCTCATGCCATGTGTCCTTCCTTTGCCCCCCACCCCACCCTTAATGCATAGGACCCACGTGAGTTCCTTTGTGATTATTCTTCTTAAGCTACCTTCTAAATAGCAGCCTGTGAAAATGTGGGGTGTGGTCCAGAGCAGTCTGCAGCTGCATTATGGACTTACTATCAGGAAGGCTCTCTCCCTGAGCTGTTGTTTATCCTCTGCCTAGGGATTCTGTCTCTCTCAGGTTTCAGGGCTCATACTCATAATGGTTCTCAGCAAAGCTCTTTACATCACTGGCTATCTCTGTTATGACCAAGCCCTTGCTGCCCCTTTTCTCTCCCCACCCTCACTTCACTCCCAGCACCTCCCTTAGAGGGGAAATGAGGTTCTGTCGTAGAAATGTGGGTGTGATTTCCCATCAACTCGCACCCCATTTCCATCCCACAATGTAAAATCGCATCTCTGCGTGGACTCGGTTGTTTACAGCAGCACTATTCCCAGCAGCCGTGAATTGGATGTCACCCAAATGGCCATCAGCAATGGAGTGGTTGAGTTGATTACAGTATATCCAGCCAATGAAATACTAGACAGCAATGAGAACAAATAGTCTACAACCACATGCAATAATTTAGGTGAATCCCGTGAATCAAAAGAGCACATAGAGTATGCTTCCATATGAATTGCTCAAAGACAGTTGGGTGTTGGCAATCCATTGGCTTCAATCTCATATGAAGTACAAAATAGGCAAATGGAAGGACAATGGTTGTCCACAGTTGAGGAGACGTGACTAGAAGGGGACACACGGGGGGCTTTGGGGGTTGTTAATTCCCATTTCTTGATCCTTGCTGGTCCGACAGGTGTGTTCAGTTTGTGAAAATATATCTATACTTACGATACGTGCATTTTTTGTATGTATGTAATGCTTGAATTAAAATTTTTTCTCTGGAAAAACAAAGGACAGAGAGATGCCTCTCCTCACCCGGGGTGGCAGCCACAGCCCTAGTTCCTCATCCCAGCAGGAGGATCGGGCCATGACTCTCAGGAAGTGATATTTACTTGGGGGTCCAAGGAGGAGGCCCACGTAAGCTCTCAGCATGTAGCTTTCTTCCAGTTCAGACTTCGTGGTGTCTGGTTTGGGGGCGTAGCAATTTCCTCATTTCATCAGCCGCAGTGACTTCCCTATATCTGTAGTTGGTGTTTTTGAGGGAGGGTGGTAGACCGGAAATGTTCTTCTCCACCATCTTCACCAGGAAGTCAGGATGGATTCCTGAACCCACTGGCATGGGTGTGACTTTCTTAACTAAATAGAATATGATGGTACTTGCTGAGACTCTTTAGAGTGATGGCCTTAAAAGACAACACCTGATGTGGCCTGTGCTCAGAGATCACCCATGGCCACATCCTGAGTTCTGCTCCTCTCACCCAGAGCCTCCTGCGGGTGTGCAGAGCTCCAAAGGCTCCCCAGAGGGGAGTCCTGGGGGACACGGGGGACCACAGGCCTTCTACAGGGGCTGCTTCAAAGATAACCTTTGCTTCTCTGTGGAAATGCCGGTTGTGACGTTCATGCTTTATGGTCGCACCTTGTCTGAGGAGAGTGTGACCAAAGCACTCCTGGAAGCAAGTGACAGCCTCTCGTCACCCTGCCCTGCCCCACCCCTGGCACTGAACTTCGTGGGTGCTCAGCTGCAGGGAATGGCCGCATCTCAGCCTTGAGCACCGTCCTCCTCTGTGGGCAGTGGCTGCAGGGTTTCCTCAGTCTGTTCACACCAGTCCCAAATCCAGAATGCAGCAGGACAGCGCTGGGGGCACAGCGGGGGGAGGTCACTTCAGCAGCATGGCACGTTGGTGCCTTGGGGCCTTTGCTTGGCTCATACTGTTCCTTCTCCTGGAGCTTGTCCTTCTCGCATCTGCCTGCTGAGGGACCCCAGGAGTCCTGGGGTCCCAGGAATCCCCACTCACATCACTTTGAAGCTCCACCTTCCCTGGAGCCTTTCCCTAGTCCCCTGTGCACTGACAGACACCGCCCCTGGCAAGACCACTTTTGTCCTCTCGGTGACACCGGTAACTTGGGAAAGCAGGTGGTATCATCCCATGTGCTGTATGGAGAGACCGAGGCTCAGCAGGCACAGCCACGTGGCCTGGGGGACATGTGGCTAACAAAGGCTTTGTTAGGTTTTGAAGTCCGACCGCGGAGTGGTGCTCCCGTGACGTCCCGTCCCATGTGGTCACGCATGACACCCTGATTCCTCCCTCCTGTTCTTAGTCACCATGCACTGCGCTCTAACTGCACCACACTCTGTTCTTTCCTTCTGTGTCCGTGTACCTGCCGGTGTAGCTCACGCCGTGACAGATGGAGCTGCCTCCTAAGCACCGTGGTGTCTATGGATCTCCCGGCCGGCGCGGGGCCATCCGTGGGGCCGGCGTGGGGTCGTCGCGGGGCCGCCATGGGCCCGGTGCCCTCGGCTCTGCCCCCAGCTTTGAGTGGACACCTGGTCAGACTTGTGTGCAGGCGAGCATTGGCAGATCATTTTCCACGGAGCCGTTAAGACCGCCAAGGGCCGATTGCTGGGACTCCTAGAGTTTCTCCAGAACTTTTAGGGATTGCGTCTGACTTCTTTGTCATTGAGGTGATGGTGGGACTTGCCCCAAGTCACGGTGTTTCTCCTGTGTAGCAGAAGAGGACTCCTGAGGCCCCCACAGACGTAGGTGTGCGTGCTGCCCTGTCGTGCAGGGGTGTGGTGCTTGACACCTAGCCCCCGGCTTCTCTTCTGTGGCAGGCCTCTGGTACCTTCCGGGCAAGGTGATCCTGGGGCTTAAATGAGGGCCACGTGGAAAAGCTTCGGAAGCATGAGCCTCACAGAACCTCGTCCTTCCATCTGTCTCCAGCCCTCACCTCACCCAGCTTCCCCCAAGCCTGCGGTTCTATCTCCTTTGTGGCGGGAGGTTCCCCAAACCCGGGGCCTATCCAACCCTCTCGGCCAGTTGGAAGCTCAGCCCCATGGCAGTTTGGATATCTTGCCACATGGCTGATCCCAGTCTCTCGTGGGAGGAGGTGATGCTCTGGGGGCTCTGGGCCATCTCCTCTGCCTCTGCTTCCAACCAGGCTTGAACATAGGCCTGTGGGCCTCGGGGCAGGCGGGTCCTAGAGCTGAGAGGGGGCAGCCCACAGCCTCGGCTTTCTCCTTGGGGCTGAACCCACATGCCCTCTCCGCTGTGGGCTGGACCCACCTACCTCGAGGGAAAGTTAGTGATGGTCTCTTGTCACTTGAGCGTGGCCTCTGGAGGGTTCAACCCCTCCCCTTTGTGGGGAGTTCAGGGGTTCGGGTTGATCAGGGAAGAGACAGGACCAGGAGGGGCAGTAACCGCAAGTGTTTGGCGGCATTCGGACAGCTCGCTGGAGGGGGAAAGTCCCTCCCAGCAAGGGGCCTTCCAAATGCAGTGATGTGTGACCACCACCCAGAAGGGGAGGCAGAGTCGGACAGGGGGGCTCACATGGGTAGTGATGTCACTCAGAAGCATGATGGGGAGTCTCTGGGTCACAGAACTCCCTCATTTGGGGTTTTTATTGCCCCAGTGTTGATCTTACCTGTGGCTAGCAAATGTGGGGTGCAGTTGCGTGATGATGTAAAGTCGATGAACTCTAATTAGCTAAAAAGGTGTTTATTGGGGGGGCCCCTGGGTGGCTCAGTCAGTTATGTGTCTGACTTTTGATTTCAGCTTGGGTCGTGATCTCAGAGTCACAAGATCAAGCCCTGCATGGGGCTCCACGCTCAGCTGGGAGTCTGCTTAAGATTCTCTCTCCCTCTCCCTCTGCCCCTCCCCCACTCAGGCACACACACTCTCCCTCTAAAATAAATAAGTAAATCTTTAAAAAAATAAAAATTAAAAAATAAAAAGATGTTTATCTGGACTGTTTTTAAAGCAATGGGATGTGTGAGAGCTTAAGTTTGGTGCTGGGGGCTTCAGGCTAATAGTCCTACCTGCTGTGTAGATGTGAATAACACAGAGGCCGTTTTAGGCTAATTAACACAGGGGCCATCTCTGGCTTATGTATGTAATACCCGCACCCCTCAGTCTCTCTCCCTAGGTGGCTGATTAAGGAATTCCTTTCAGCCCTACGTGCCCATTGTCCCAAGAGTTCTGGTACATTCTTCTCCCTCAGTCTCATTAGATAGCCAGTAATGCCTTAGTGCCTGGGCAATGCTCAGCCTCAGACAGCTGGTGCCCCAGGGAGGCTGCCTGCCTGGCCGGACCCTCGCTCTTATCACTTAGCCAGTGTCACCGTGAATCTGCACTGACTGCTGTCCCCAGCGTGGTCCCTCTAAAATGCTATCCTGATTCTGCCAGTGCCTATCTCGGAAGACTTCACTCACCTTCCAGTTAGCCGCATGTAACCTCTTCGGGGGTAACCACGGATATTTACAGCAAAGCCCCCACCATCTGGGGGATGGATTATGATGGGTAATTCCATTTTCCAGATCACTGAGAGTATGCCTCCTTCCAGCCTTGCTTGTTTGTTTCTAAATTTGATTGCTTTCAGTGCAAATCTTCATCAAATGTATTCTTTGTCATCTTAAATAGAAGCTTCTATGAATACATTCTTTATTTTTTCAATAGCCTTGTTGAGATATAGTTCGCACGCGATGCAGCCCGCCCACTGATCTTACTTGTCTCTCCTACTTCCGAGACCAAGCCCGGTGTCGGTAACAGAACAGGGGTCATAAATCGTTGTGCACTGAGCGGAACCACACTTCAGATCACCTCTCTTGGAGAAGTCAGGGTCTTCTGCCCGGAAGCAGTGGTGCCCTCTGTGCCTGGCAGCATGCGCAGAACTGATTGTCCCCACACCGGAGGGCCCCAGGCTGCTGATTTTTAAATTTCTCATGTGGGTTTTTCATACTTTTGTGGGTCGTCTCTTCCTTCCTGTGGCCAGCTGCGGTCACTGGGCCTGCCTCCAGTGACCCCAGAGCACCAGGTAGCTGCCGCCGCAGCTTGCCCAAACACCGTGTAAACGAGAGTGCCCTGCTCTTTATTCTTAGAGGATGCGACACCCTCCCACCGCCCGGCCCTCACCAGTGGGACCTCCATCCTTTATTTCCCTCTGACTGATCAGGGTTTACATAGCTTCTACAGGATTGCTGAGCAAGCAAGGGAAATGAAGGCCGGGGAGGTGAGGGAACTTGTTCAAGGTCACACCGCAGGCTCGTGGCAGAGTCGAGACTAGGCCTTTCCTCTGTGCTATTTTGCCCACCGGCCTTTCAGGAAGTGACTCTCCTGTCCTCTCTTGCTCTCTCTCAGGGGTCCTCGGTGAATTTTGTCATGTTAATTTAAGGAACCTCGCCTAGAAGTCCCAACACGCATTTCCCCATCGACGGGAAGGCTTGGACTCCAAGATGATTATAAAGGAATATCGGATTCCTCTGCCCATGACCGTGGAGGAGTACCGCATCGCCCAGCTGTACATGATACAGGTGGGTCGTGGGGCCAGGGCAGGCCACGTGGGGCACACAGATGGCTCTCAACACCCTTGAGTGGGGTGTGGTGGGAGAGGTGGCATCACAGCCTTGACAGCACAGTGTGTGCCCAGTAGGCTCCTGGTAAATGTGTGAACTGCTGGGCACTCTGGCTTCCCAGCATGACGCCAAGAACACAGCGGACCTTTGGGGTGTCTCGCCAGCACTGCATTCATAGTGCTGACGGTACTAACACTCTGCATTTAATACCCGACCTCTCATTGATTCAGATATTATCTGTGTGTTTGGGCAGCTTGAGCTGCTATGCCAAATACCACAGACTGGGGACTTAGACAGTAGACATTTATTTCTCTGCATTCTGAAGGCTGGAAGTCCAAGGTCAAGGTACTGACAGAGTGGTGAATGGTGAGGGCCCTCCTCCTGGCTAGCCTGGATGGCTACCTCCTTGCTGTGTCTCGATGGCGGAAGGGGCGAGGGAGCTCTCCGGGGTCTCTTCTGTGAAGGCTCCATCCTCATGACCTAAACATCTCCCAAAGCCTGACCAAGTACCATCACTTTGGAGTTTAGGGGCTTCAACGTATGAATTTGGAGGGGACACAAAAATTCAGTCCATTTGACAGGAAGGTGTGAGCCAAAGAAGTTAAACGGCTTCCCTGGGAGCACCTGGCCTGTTTTCTGGTTCCCTAGGCTGCCTGCAAGACAGCAGTATCTGCTGTGGCTGACTTATAGTGACAAATGAGTTTGAGGATGACCGATTCCTGTGCCAAGCCAGAGAATACCATGCGCCCCCCTCCACCCCCCGCCCAGACGTTGCGGGTCGCCCTCTCAGAGCCTGGCTCACCTGGAACATGGGAGTGGGGAGACCCGGGATCGGGTTGCTCATGGCCCATATGTAACCACGCTCCTACTTGCTGGGGTCCTGCTCCTCAGTAGAGGTCCCCCTCCCAGCTGCCCTGCCAGCATCGTGCTCATCCTCAGTGCCCCCTTCGCCCAGCTGGCAGCTTTCCTACCAGTTGGGAGTCTGATTATGAATCTGCTCTCATCTGGCTCTGTTCTTCTGGGCATACGGATGCCTCGGTGCTGCCCTAGACTGTGGTGTCACATGGGGCCGTTGGTGCAGGAAGAGCCCCGGCCAGTAGGGCTCTACCTCCACCCCTGGATTTGCTTGGTGGGCACTCACCCATGACCCGTGTCTAGGGAATTAGTAATGAGTTCCCTGCAGAGCCCAGGCCCCCAGTCCCTTCTGGAAGGAGCCCCATGAAGCTACCAGAGGTTGACCAGCACCCGCCCCCAGCATGGGAAGCTTGACTAGGAAGAGAACGGAAGGTGAACCAGCCTCTCTGGGGGCTGTTGGCTCCAGCTGCTTCAGAAGTGCCACTCGGTTCCCTCTTAAACCACTTACCCCGTAATTATTCCTAGAGAGAGGGGGGAGGAGAAGGCACTCACCTCGGCCCCCAGCTCTGAGCTCTCAGGGAACCGCTCAGCCTATTCAAGGACGCCGCTCATCCTGCCGCTCCGCAGTCCCCACCCAAGCCGGGGGAGCCCAGACCACAGCAGGTCTCCCCCCAGTTCCACCGTGCCCGCCAGCTGACGGGTGTGGGCATCAGGGTCCAGGGACTCACTTTTCGTTCCTAGGATATCCCACAGCTTTTTGGAGCATGTGATCACCTCTGACTGGGCTCCTCAGAAGCACCTGCCATCCTCACCCCCCTTTTTTGAGGCATTTTGTTCTTTTTAAAACATCTATCCTTATGCTTCCAATTAATGTTCAATATCCCATAGCTCCCAACATGATCCCTTCTACGGGCCCAGAGCTGTCTGTGTGCATTTGCTCATCTGAGCCCCACTGACACCTGTGTGTCATTCAAGGCCACCTTCCTCTGCTCCTGCTTTTGGGCACCTGCCACTGGCCCCCGAAATCCTGGGGGCGCCACCCACCATGGGGGTGTGATGGACGAGCATATTATCTCCATTGTGTCACAGTTTCACGGGTGCAAACATGTGTCCAAGCTGTATCTTTACATATATGTGGTTGGTTGTATGCCAGTCACATCTCAGTAAAGTTGTTAAAACACTAAGTCAAATGCAGACTTTTCTGGGCTGAGGGCTGGTGACAGAGAAGAATGGAAAGTATTTGCTGCTCTCCAGGAGTGCCTTTGGGGAGGTGAATGTGCGTGCAGCTTACCGAATGTAGGCCAGGAGACAGCAGACGTTTGCGTGGGCCTCGGGCCAGGGCCCCGGGAGCACCTCCACTGTGAGCTGGGCCTCACTCGGTGGATAGGCCTTCAAGGAAGGCAGCTGTGTTTCTGTGGAAAGAAGAGCAAGTTTAGTTTCTTTGCTCCTGACCCCGCTTACCAGCTGGGGTGGCAGCTAGCAAGGGGTCTGCCTTCTGAGCTCACCACCTCCTCCATGGGGTCATGGACAAGGTGGGATGAGCTCATGTGTCAAACAGCTTCGTGCTGTGCCTGACTAGCGCTCAATATACATGCTGTTCAAGGCAACAAAAAAAAAAAAAGAAGAAAAGAAAAAATGTTGGTCTGTCTGAGAGAGAGCCTTCATCACCCACAGAAGTGCTCCGCAGATGCTCGCCTTGGAGGGAGTGATCAGAGGTGGCTTGGCCAGGACCCTGGACAGCTCTGATCCTTGGGCCAGGGAGCATTCTGTCTTTGAGTCCTTCCTCCCTACCATTCATAGGGTCTGTGCTTTTTCTGCACCAGGCCCCTATGGTGGCTCAGGCCCCTCCTGTGCAGCCCCCAGAGCCCATGGGATGGGGGAGGGGGAAGTCCCCCACTCAGCCTGTGTGGACAGGGGTCATGGGTCAGGCCTCCCCCTGGGCACTTGTGTGTGCCCCTGGGGAGCTGTGCTTGTCTCTGCCACCCTTCTGCAGTCTCCCTGGGAGGCTCCATAGTGCAGCTTGCGGGAATGGTTGGCAAGCGTGGGGTGGAGTGGCTTCCAGTGTGGGCAGAGAAGGTCAGCACGATTCGAGAAGAGCTTACTCCTACGTGGCATGACTGAGAGCCTCAGCTGCACAGGGGACTGGGTACTCCCGAATGCTATTGCCAGAGGGAATCTAAGGGTCAGCCCTTTGGGGTGTTAGCTCCAAAGTTGGGGGAGGTGGCCAGGCTCAGAGGGAAGGGTGATAGTTGAGACGAGAATCCATTTGTTCATTCAGCTGATCTTTACTGTGCAGGGGGAACAAATGCTAAGCAGGGAGTACAGATGCACTCCCAGTCTGGGTCCCTGTGGCTCTACCACTGCTAACTGTGGCCCCTGTGCCCCCGAACAGCCCATGGTATCCATCTCCCATGAGTGACCATAAGCACTTGCTCAGCCGGTTGACTTGTGTCCCCCCAAAATTCGTGTCCATCCAGAACCTTAGACTGTGACCTTATTTAGAAGCAGGGTCTTTGCAGATGGAATTAGTTAAGGACCTCGAGATGACATCATCTTGGAGTGAGAGCAGGCCCTAAATCCAATGACTATTGTCCCTACAGGAAGAGGAGAGGACAGAGAGAGACATGGTGAAGGGCATGTGACAGTGGAGGCACAGAGAGCAGGGTGATGAAGCCACAAGCCCAAAAACACCTGGGGCCCCTGGAATCTGGAGGAGGCCTGGCAGGATCCTCCCCGAGAGCCTCCGAGGGAGCTTCTGGGGTGGACATGCGGGCTTTCTCAGGAGAGGAGTCTGAGGACAGCTCAAGCTCACGTCACCCGAATGGGCAGAGGCTTCTGTGCAGCCCCGTGAAGGCTGATAGGACCCTCCCCAGCCCTGCCCCCTGTCCCCCATCTCTTTTCCACCTTTGGCTCCCTGGCAGGCCAGGCACCCCCCCTCGGCCCTCGGAGATGCCATGCAGCCCTGGCTCCTCTGACCTGCATGTCTCTTTCTCACTGAGCCACCCCGAACCCCAGATGTGTCCTGGGGCTACCATAATAAAAGCACCCCAAACTGGGGGACTTAAAGCCACAGAAATGTGCTCTCTCACAGTTCCGGAGGCCAGAAGTCCAAAATCAAGGTGTCAGCAGGGCTGTGCTCCCACTGAAGGCTCTAGGGGAGAATCCTGCCCTGCCTCTTGCAGCCTCTGGGGGCTGCAGGGGTTCCTTGGCTTACGGCTGCATCCCTCCCACCTGTGCTTCTGTCTTCACTTCTTAGGAAGACAAGGTAGGACATGGTCCTTGCATATAGGACCCACCCTAATCCGGTATGACCTCATCTTAATGAATTATATCTGCAAAGACCCAATTTCCAAATGGGGTCACACTCTAAGGTTCTGGGTGGATATGAATTTTGGGGGGCCCTTCAACCCACTACACCAGGGCTTGAGCAGATAGGTAGTTCCACTTAGAATTTTGGAAACGGACACCAGAGAGAAGTGACTTGTCCAGGATGAGAGGGAGCTGGTCACAGAGTTGGCACTAGAATGTATGTCTTTGCTCAATAAATAATCAAGTACTTGTCTTGTGCCAAGGTGTTTTCATGCTGTGGGCTGAGCAGGCCCCAGAGTCAAACAGATCTCGAGTTCAGGCCCCGGCTCCAGCACCTGGAAACTGTGTGCCTCAAACAAGTCACTGCAGCTCTCTTAGCCCCTGCCTTCCCATCCGCAGACTGGGGACGGGAGCATGCTGCACCTTTCTCAGGGGGTTGTTGCAGTCGCAAAAGGAGAAAGTACGTGCAAAGAAAGCAGTTGTCACAACCCTAACAAAGGAAGCTACTGCGAGAGGCAGGTCGCTGGGGCATGGTCACTGGGGCATGGTCTGGGGCATGGTCGCTGCTTTCATCACAGAATCTGGGCCACATTCCAGTGGCTCCTTTAAAGAGCGAGGGATGATGCGTCCCCGTGGACCCCATCTGTGCCCTCTACCAGGGTCTTTCCTATTTTTTTTCTGAAGGGGACTCAGCTGCTCTGGGCCACGGGGATACAGCATGTCTTTGTGTCCCAGGAGTGAGGCCGTGCTCTTGGGAGTACCTGTGTGTGCATGGGTGTGTGTGTGTGTGTGTGTGTGTGTGTGTGTGTGCGCGTGCGTGCATGGGTGTGTGTGCACGCACATGCGTACACCTGCTGTTCAGGAAGCTGACCGAAGATGGCCTTGGCAAAGCCGTCACGTCACCATGGAAACAGGTGCTGGGCTTAAAGTCACCAGGACCTTGACCACGAGGCTTTCTGCATAAGCAGAAACCTGAGCTTTTGGACCCTGGGAAGAGCATTTGTGGCAGAGAGACACTCAGAGGTGACCCAGGAGTCGTCTCTCTCAGGCGGCGCCACCGAGGCCCCTTCCCACATCCCGTGTCTGATCTCCCTGAAACCCTAGTGAGTAGATGCAGGATTGGTTTCTGTTTGTTTGTTTTGTTTTATACCAGCTTGATTGAGATGTAAGCGGCGCACCACACGATTCACACATTTAAAGTGTACAGTTTAGGGGTTTTTAGCAAATTCATAGAGTTGTCAAACCATCGCCACAATTTCAGAGCATTGCCATCACCCCAAAGAAGTCACTCTCCATTCCCCGCACCCCATCCCCAAGCAACCAGTAACGTGCTTCCTGTCTCTGTGGATCTGCCTGTTCTGGACGTTTCTCATCAGTGGGATTGTACGCTGTGTGGTCTTTCGGGTCGGGCTTTTTCCACGCTGTTTTCAAGGCTCATCCACGTTGTGGCAGATGTCAGTGTTTTCTTCCTTTTTATGGCTCAGAGTCCATTGTGTGGATGTAATTTGCTTATCCATTTTTCAGATCCCAGACATTTGGGTTGTTCCCACCATTTGGCTCTTATGATACAGCTGTGAACATTCGCATGCAAGTTTCTGTGTGGACATGTTTTCCTTTTCCCGGTTGTATACCTAGCGCTGGAATTGCTGGGTCATATGGCTATTCTATGTTGAGCTTTTTTGAAGAACCACCAAACTATTTTCCACAGCGGCTGTACCATTTTATATTCCCACGAGCAGCATGGCGGTGGGGGGGGGGCAATATCTTCACATCCTCACCAACACTTGGTACCGTCTGTCTCTGTAGCCGTCCTGCTGGGTCTGGACCGGTGTCTCACCGTGGTTTTGATTTGCATCTCCCTAAGGACTAGAGATGTGCAGCATCTCATGTGTTTGTGGACCATTTATATATTTCTTTGGAGAAATGTCTGTTCAAGTCCTTTGGCATTTTTGAATTGGGTTGTTTCTTTGTTGTTGAGTTGTAATAGGTCTTTAATATTTTAGGTACATTATTATCATATATTATCAGATATATTATTTACAAGACTTTTATCCCACTTTGTGGATTGTCCTTTCACTCTCTCCATACTGTCCTTTGATGCACAAAAAATTAAAATTTTTTATGAAGTCCAGTTTATCGGTTTTTTTCTTTGGTTGCTTTTACTTTGGGTACCACGTTTAAAAAAAACATTGTCAAATCCAAGGTCATGAAGATTTACTCCTGTGTTTTCTTCTAAGAGTTGTATAGTTTAAGCCTTTACGTTTAGGTCTTTGATCCATTTTGAGTCAGTCTTTATATGTGATGTGAGGTAGGGATCCAACTTCATTGTTTTGCATGTGGATATGCAATTGTCCCAGCAGTATATGGGGACGTGTTAAAAAGACTTCTTTCCCTCATTGAATGACCTCAGCACTCTGGTTGAAAATCAGTGCATATGGTATATGGATAAATGGGTTTATTTCTAGGCTCTCGACCCTTTTCTTTGGATCTATCCTATGCCAATACTATACTGTTTTGATTACTGTAGTTTTGCAGCAAGATTTTATGTAGGAGAGTGTAAATTGTTCTAACTATGCTTTGTTTTGTTTTCAAGATTGTTTTGGCTTTTTGAGATCCTTTGTTGATCCTTCCTGATTTTAGGATCAGTTTTTCCATTTCTACCAAAAAGGCCGCTGGGACGGGGCGCCTGGGTAGCGCAGTCATTGAGCGTCTGCCTTCGGCTCAGGGCGTGATCCTGGCGTTCTGGGATCGAGCCCCACATCAGGCTCCTCCACTAAGAGCCTGCTTCTTCCTCTCCCACTCCCCCTGCTTGTGTTCCCTCTCTCGCTGGCTGTCTCTCTGTCACATGGATGAATGAAATCTTTAAAAAAAAAAAAAAAGGCCGCTGGGAATTTTGACAGGGATTGCATTGGATCTGTAGATTGGGCTTTGAATCTTGGGGATTTAGGGACTATTGACCTCTTAACAATATTAAATCTTCCAGTGCATGAACACGGATGTCCTTCCGTTTATTTAGATCTTCATTTTCCTTTGGCAATGTTCTATAGTTCCAGCATGGATGCGTTTCACCACCTTGTTAAATTTACCCGAGCTATTTTATTTTTTTGTGTGCTCTTGTCAATGGAAATGGTTTCTTAATTTCCTTTCTGCATGGGTTATTTTCGTGTGTGGATTTTGTATCCCGCAACTTTGCTGATTTTATTTATTATGTCTAACAGGTTTGGGGGATTCTTTAGGATTTTCTGTATATGAGATTATGTCATTGGCAAATTGAGGTGGTTTTATTTGTTGCTTTCCAATTTGAGTGCCTCTGATTATTTCTTTTTCTTGACTAATATCTTGGGCTAAAACCTGCAGGACAATGTTGAGTAGAAGGAACATTGCCCCTCACCTGCTTTCTGATCTTGAGAACACTGTCAGTCCTGGGACTGGCGGGACTCAGAAGACAGGAGCGTGCCCTTGCAGTGCTGGTGCTCGGAGGGAAACTACGGTCTGCTTAGTCTCCTGTAGGAGTGCTGGGGCACGTGGAGTCTGGGCCTGGATTTGGGGGTCCAGAAGTGACACAGGAGAAGCCAGCCTGGCTGGCCAAAGCCCCTCCTCCTCTCAACGCCCCTGGGCCTGGTCTCCTCAGCCCCTTCCCTTCTGCAGAGTGCTCTGGCCCCAGCCCACCACAGGTGCTTTTATCCCTGCAGAAGAAGAGCCGGAACGAGACGTATGGCGAAGGCAGCGGCGTGGAGATCTTGGAGAACCGGCCATACACGGACGGCCCCGGCGGCTCTGGGCAGTACACACACAAGGTGTACCACGTGGGCATGCACATCCCCGGCTGGTTCCGCTCCATCCTGCCCAAGGCGGCCCTGAGGGTGGTCGAGGAGTCCTGGAATGCCTACCCCTACACCCGAACCAGGTGGGGCTTTCCCCACACCCTGAGCTGTCAGGCAGGGAAGGAAGCCTGGGGGTGGCTTCCCTCCATTTCCAGGAGCCTCCATCCTCAGGGAACAGGCAGGAGAGGGGAGGGTCAACCCCTAGATACCTCTCTACCTGCCCCAGGAGGCCGGGAAGGCCGGGAAGGCGTGAGGCAAGTGAGGGCCACCTGAGACCCTTTGCCATCTGGGAAGGCTCAGGGGATACAAAGTCCTGTTAATGATCACCTGGCAATGCGGGACCATTAACCAACCAGCTGGGAAGAAACACGAACCAAGGACAGACCACATGGCCCAGAGATTCCCTGCAACCCTAAGATCGTCAGCACCTGTGATATTGTTTTATTATATTCCACTTTGATCAGGGCTTGCTTTGGATTCCCAAGAAAGGAGGTTCTTCACTCCATGCCCCCACCCTCACCCACCCAGTGGAGCTAGTAGAACAGACAGGGGACTGCTCCCAGCTGGCCGCCCACCTCGCTGGGGGTGGGGTCCCCGCGAGTCCCCCGGGGCTTCATTCCCCCACTGGATGAGGACCTGGGGCTTGTCAGAGGATCTCCTGAGGTTATTCCTCTTCCCAGAGGCACTTTCTTCTCCAGAGCTCATCTCCAGCCGAGAGACAGGGGCTGTTGCCTTATTGCCAGACCTGGTGGCTCGGGGGTGGGGGGCTGGGGAGGTGCATGTCGCAGAGTGCTCATCTGCATTCACGCTCACCACATGCTCAGGGCACGTCCGTTTGTGCCTGTGTCCCTACCGTGCCTTACACGTGGACGATGGCCATAGGGCTTCTGGCAGCTTCCTGTAATGTCTCCCTCTTCCCCCTAAACACATTCCACACCCCCCAGCCTGGCCTTGGCAGTTCTCGGGACAGGGGGAAGTTTCCCGAGGTGGACAGGACAGGCAAATCTTGGCCACCACTCCAGCCCTTTCTCCCTCTCCTGCCTGGTGGGGTCCAGCAGGCCCTGGCCCGGCCATCCCACAGCCACCCCTGCAAGCCGCTGGTCCTGACAAATGCTTCCCTTCCACACGCAGGTTCACTTGCCCCTTTGTGGAGAAATTCTCCATTGACATCGAAACCTTTTATAAAACGGATGCTGGAGAAAACCCAAACGTGTTCAGCCTGTCTCCTGTGGAGAAGAACCAGCTGACAATCGGTAACCACCACCACAGCCCTCCCACGCCAGGGCAGGGGGAGCCCCGTAGGGCTGCTCCCTGCCTCTCCCTGCCTGCATGACCCTTGGTTCTGCCCCTGGTCTCCGGGCCTGGCAGGTTCCAGACTGGCTCCTGTCCTGGGTGGGGAGGTCAGAGTCCCAGCAAGCATGAGGGCCCTGGGGGAGGCAGGACCAACTTCTTTGGCCCCATATTCCTGATGTGCACACCAAGGCTAGGTGCCTTTCCCACTCAAGCCCCTTCCCTCCATCCCATCAAGGCATTCCCCTCCCCAAAGTGCAGATGTGTGCTCGGGGGGCCATCTCAGGCTGACCGCCGAGCCTGAGTGCAGCGGGCTCGTGGGGGCTGTGTCCCCTTAATGGTAGGTGGCCTCTGTTCTGCTGCCCTCCAGCTGACTCTGTCATGAGGAGACAGACCCGTGTGTTCAGTCTTTTTTGAGAGAGGCAGAAATCAGGATTTGCATGTGAAATCTTCCGATTCCTAAATAAACACATGCAGGCCACACGAACCACCTCTCTGGGCCCCCTGCAGCTCACAGCCCACTGGACGGCAACCTGTGGGTCCCGGGCCCTACAGCGCGAGCCACTGCGGGGGTGCTGCGGGCCGGTGCATGACTCGCGTTGGAGACGTGGCTGCCAGCACCCCGGGATCACCCTCTCAGGCAGCCTCTGATGGGCATGAAGGGCTTTACCCTGGGACCCCTCACCTGGCCCCCTCCCTCCTGCTGGAGTTTTCAGGCCCCACCGGGGTTTAAGAGCTCTATGAGCCTGCCCAGGCTGCCGCAACAAAGGACCACAGATAGGGGGCTTAAACACAGAAGCTCGTTGTCTCACAGTCTGGAGGCCAGAAGTGGAGACAAGGTGTCAACAGGGTTGTCTCCTGCTGGGGTCACTGAGGAAGGGTCTCTTCCGGGCCCCACCCCTGGCTTCTGACGGCTGCCGGTGATCTCTGGCATTCCTTGGCTTGGAAACACATCACCCCAGTTTCTCCCTCCCCTTCATGTGGCGTTCTCCCTGCGTGTGCTTCTCTGTGTCCGAATTTCCCCTTTTTATTAGCACATTAGTCATAGTGGAGTAGGGCCTCCTACCCTAATGACCTCATTTTAATTTGATTACATCTTTAAAGGCCTTATCTCCAAATAAGGTCACATTCTGAGGAACTGGGGGTCAGGACTCCAGCATATGAATTTGGGCGGGGAGGACACATTCTACCCGCAATAGGAGGGACAACCCAGCATTATACAGGCCCTCCACCAGCTCAGGTCCAGCCGGCCTCAGACATGGCCTGAGCTCCGTGGGCTCCCTCCAGAGGCCACCTGCAAGGCTCCTAAGTCTCTGTGATACATGACTCATCCACATCCCAGCCCTCCCCTTGGTGGCCTTTGCCTGCCCACCCAGGCCGCGCATGTGGTCTGCTCCAGAAAGGACGTCCGTCCCCCCTGAATGCCACTGCCCTTGGGCTGCTCCTGACCCCTTGCTGGTTTCAGTGGAGCCCACGTCTATGTCTGCAAACCACAGCATGGATTCAGAGCAGGCCGGCGAATGGGGAGACAAGCTAGCCGGAGCCTGGCCAGGGCCTAGCCCCCAGGTGCCATCATCCCCACACATCCAGGAAAGGGGCTCTCTGAGCCACACACTGTCCTGGGATTTATGTACCCCAAGTGTGTCCCAGCCCTGTGTAACACATGCATGCCTTGGGAGGGGCACGAAGGAGGAAGTAGCATGTGACAAGAGGTGGCACGGTCCAGGTCCTTCCCAGAGTTGCTGCTATTCCTCTTGGCCCCCCCACCCCACACTGAGCCAGGTCCCACCAGCCCCGGTCCTCTTTCCCCAGCACCCAGCCCTATGGCCTCCACTACCCACTCTCAGGACCGGCTCAGGTCCGACACCTCCTGCCGGTCTCCTCCCTTCTGGTTGAGGAGGGGTTCCTAGCAGCCAGGCTGCTTGAAGCCACTATGTATGTAGAAGTAGAGTGTGGTGCCACTTCGCCCTCGGGGTACCGCTGGGTGCCCAGCCTGGTGAGAAAAGGTTGCCTCCCCATCCCGTCCCCCCATACAGACCCTCTCGTGGCTTCCCAGACTCTCCCATCCTGGGCTGTGGGGTCGCCTTGGCTTCACAGCTCCACTCCTGTAGCTAAAATACCACCTGTTCTGAGAAGCTTTTCCTGGCCTTCTCTTCTGTTCGCCACCCCCGCCACCCTTGCCCTCCTACCCCACGTCCTCTGGGGAAGTTCATCTCCCCATGCCTCCTCAGCTCATCACCTGGTTTATCTGCTTGGCGTTGCGGGAGGACGCAGGCCCCGAGGGCGGGAGGGCTCAAGGTCACGGTGGCCCAGAGCAGCATCCCGTGTCCCGCCCTGCAGAGGCCCAGAGGCCTGTGAGGCTATGTGGGAGGGAGACACACGGGGAGGGCACTGAACC
This sequence comes from Ursus americanus, assembly GCF_024610735.1. Taxonomy (NCBI): domain Eukaryota; kingdom Metazoa; phylum Chordata; class Mammalia; order Carnivora; family Ursidae; genus Ursus; species Ursus americanus. Next base: position 19,137,858 of record NC_142156.1, on the reverse strand, counting down.
GGGTGGGGTGGGGTGGAGGTTGGGCAGAAGGGGCCACTAGCAGGCTCTCCCCACAGACTTCATCGACATCGTCAAGGACCCCGTGCCCCCCAACGAGTATAAGACAGAAGAGGACCCCAAGCTGTTCCACTCGATCAAGACGCAGAGGGGGCCCCTGTCTGACAACTGGATCGAGGAGTACAAGCAGCAGGTTTTCCCCATCATGTGTGCCTACAAGCTTTGCAAGGTGGAGTTTCGCTACTGGGGCATGCAGTCCAAGATCGAGAGGTTCATCCACGACACGGGTGAGCTCGCCTGTGCCCGCCACCTCTTTCTGCGTCTAGCTCTGATTTGACATTTCCCTCTTACTCCCGAAAGACGACCCAAAGCCCTGTGCAGCTTCCTGTGGGGTGTATCTTGACTGCTGGCCAAGCACCTAGAGGAGACAGGCAGTGTATGTTGGCTGTCCCCTTAAGAAGCCCCAGGCTTGCCCCCAGACAATCTTGACTGGCTTGGGTTTGTATCATCTAGTGCGGACCCCCTGAGGGGGAGCAGCCCCAGGAGACAGCCTCCCTGCTGCTCACCTGCCCCAGGCCCTGACCCCAGCTCCGCCTCCCCCGTGGGCTGGACCTTGCAGGGGCAGAGGGTCTCAGACAGCATGGGGCCCTCACACACATGGGACCAATGGGCCCAACCTGGGGCTCCTCTCACCCCTAGCACCCTCAGCTCCCTACTTGCCCCTTAGGTCATGGCATGAGGTCAGTGCTAAGGGCCCAGCCCGGCCCAAGGCTCATGATCCAGGAGTGGCATCCGGGCAGATATCTTTTGACTCCAAAAGCCAGGGTTTTGTTTAGATATGAACAGAGCCACACTCTTGATAGTATGTGTCATGTGTGTCCTGTCAGCTCACAATGACTGACGAGAACACCCATGCCCTCCTGCCCCCGCTTGCAGAGGAAGAAGCAGAGACCCCAAATCTCCCGTCCCAGCTGCCCGAGGTCTGAGCTGATATTCTTGCAGCAGCGGCCAGGGGCGTCCCAGCAGACGGTCTCTTCAGTGTGGGACCCAAGGGTGGCATGCCTGAGGCCATGGCCCAGGACTTGGCGGACAGGGACAGTCCTGGCTGAAGGAGGGCACCCTCCTGGGAGCAGAGGGTGAAGGGATTTAGGAAGGACTGGGGGGGAGGCAGAGTGGCCTGAGCCAGGAAGGGTCACCAGAGACCAGCCTGAGGACATGACATGGCCTGACCACTTGGAAAGCCACTCGACTCTCTCTAGAAAAGTGTAAGATGCATGCTCCGAGACCCAGTGACATCCCTCCCGGGTTTGCCCCCTAGAGAAACTCTTGTACACATTCCAGAATGTTCAGAGCAGCAGATTTGTAAAAGCTAAGTGGACAATCAATGAAAGTGAGCCAAAGGCCCAATGGCAAAAGGAGGAATAAATAAAATGATATTGCAAACAAATACCGAACAGCAACAAGCCTGAAACTCACCCAAAAACCCCCGCAAGTGTCAGGAAAAGACACACAGCATGGCACATACATGCGAATGTCAGCAACTTGCACAGCAGCCTAACGTGTCGTGTAGAGAAGCACGTCTGTGGGCTGCAACGAGAGAGGACAGTAAGTGACAAACACAGAAGTGAGGCTGGGCCGAGCGGGAGGAGAGAGTGTGCAGGAAGGCCATCCCAGGGCTCCCTGCTTCTGGTTGCGTCTGCTCCCTCACTGGGTGGTGTGGGTAGAAATGCTCTCTTTCTTCGTGTTTTCTTAGCGAGCTTCATCGAAGCCTAATTTTACATACCATACACTTAGCCCCTGTGAGAGGACAGTTCTATAAGTGGCAGTATCTTCAGAATCGTGCACACAGTTCTAGAACATTCCATCACCCCAGTCTTTTGTTCATGTTCACAGTCACCCCCACGCCCACCCCCAGCCCAAGGCAACCCCCCTCTGCCTTCTGTCCCTAAAGTTCTTTTATTATCCTTTATACCTTGAAGGCGATCTCATTTTCATTATTTGGCTTGCATGATATATTCTTCTGCATCTTACTTTGTCTTATTTTGTATCTTATTTTATATGTATATATGTTCTATTTGGGAAAAAGGACCAACCCACTTTGAACTGGAACTTGATTTCCATGTGAAAATTCGGCAGCAAAAGTATACTAGACACTGAGACAGGAGACGGTGAGGGAGTCCTCCTCCAGCTCCCCCTGGGGCAAGAATCCCCCCCAAATGCATCGTGGCTTCTGAGCAGCCACATTCCCTCAGGAGGCCCCTCTGCTCCAGTTATAGAACCTTGTGATGCCATCTGTGAGCCAGACCCCTCATTTGCAGGTGGGGAAACCGAGGCACAGGGGGACGTGATTTGTCCATAACCAGCTACACAATGGGTGTAACCTTGAGGTACCTCCCAGCCCACACGCAGCCCTGGGGGCTCACACTGCCGGTCTCTCCTGTCTCCCCCACCCCCGCCCCCACCACTGCCTGCGTGCAGGCCTGCGGAAGGTGATGGTGAGGGCCCACCGGCAGGCCTGGTGCTGGCAGGACGAGTGGTACGGGCTGAACATGGAGAACATCCGGGAGCTGGAGAAGGAGGCACAGCTCATGCTGTCCCGCAAGATGGCCCAGTTCAACGAAGATGACGAGGAGGCTGCAGAGCTGGCCAAGGATGAAACCACCCAGGCCCAGGTCCTGGGGGAGGCCCCCCAGACCAGCAGCAGCAGCGGGGAACCCCTGGCAGGCCGGGGCCTCAAGAAACAGTGGTCCACGTCCTCCAAGTCCTCACGGTCCTCCAAGCGGGGAGGTGAGCCGCGGGGCGCATAGCTCCACCCTCCTCCAGGTGGGGGTCTCTACCCCAGTGACAGCCCTCACCCCGTCCACGGCAGCCAGCCCCCTGCCACCGCCAGATAATTCTGACTCCGGACATGGACTCTTGCTTCCCAACCTTATGGGCCACACCTGTGGGAGTCAGAACCATTCTGCTGGTAGCCCCCCAGCTCAGAGTGAGCCCAGGGTGCCTCCCCCCCGCCCAGCAGGTGCCCCCAGACTCATCTGCAAGGCCCAGGTAAGACAGGCTGGCCATGTGGAACCCAGCTCCCAGCCTCTCCTGGGGCTCAGATGGCTACAGCTTTGAGGAGCCAGGGTTCCCAGGAGGAGAAGGAGTCTGGGTGGGTACCCCCAGCACGCCCAGGAAGGTTCTCTGCTCCTGTGGCAGGAGCCAGGCTGAAGGAGCATGAAAAACCTTTAGATCCTGAGAAATGCCTTTCTTGGGAGAACTTTGGCAAAAGTGCTGTGGCTGTGTGAAAAAACCAGGGTATCCCACGTACAGCCAGGAGTCTCTTTTGCAAACCCAGCTTCCCCACACCAGGCTTGCCTGCCTCTGTGCTGAAGGGCTCTCTGTATGTATATACATCGACACCTTTTCTGTCACTCACCTCCTGAGAGTGCCCTGCAGCCCTATCTGCTCTGCTATTGGAGAATTTCAGGGGCTCCCCTCCCCCCCCACCCGGGGGCAGACCCCAGGCGAGAGCACAGGAGCGGAACCGGCCTGCGTGACTGCCTGTCCTGTCCTTATACCCGATACCCTCCGAGTTCCTTGTCCTCCCCGGGACACAGCTGCTTTGTGCCAGGCGGGCTGGGAGGGACCTTCTTGAAATTTCCAGGAGTTTCCACCCCTCCCTTCTCCCTTCTCCCCGAGCCCTCCTGGCCCTGCTCCGGCACCATCACCTCTGGCTGCTTGGCCTAGCTCAGCTGGCTGGTCGGTCAGCCTGCGGTTTTGCCTTCCAGCCAGCCCTTCCCGCCACAGCATCTCCGAGTGGAGGATGCAAAGTATCGCCCGGGACTCAGACGAGAGCTCAGACGACGAGTATTTCGACGCTCATGGTAGGTGGCTCTTCCCGGGGGTGGGAGGGAGGATCTGAGAGGGTCCAGGCCAAGGCCGAGGCTGAGATGCGGTCACCAGGACTCGGGGGCCTCGGGCTCACCCCAGCCACGTACGAGGATGTAAGATGGATTCACACTCAGATGGAGGCTTTGTGCCACATGTGAGTTTTTGTCTACAAGAAGCTTCACAAAAGCGTGGCATCTTATAATTTTCTAAATCTTTGGAACGACCTTGTTTTCTTCTTGGTTAAGTGGATGTCCATCTAACGTAGACACCTTAGCAAAGGCGAACAAACAGGAAAGACGTGAAGTGCCCATTTTCCCACCAATCCCCAAATAAGCACAGTGAGCCTACAGCGTGCTGAATCACCCCCCTTTGCTGGGAAGATGCGGGTACAGTTGACCCTCGAGCAACACGGGTTTGAACTGCACAAGTCCACTTAACCCATGGATTTTTTCTGATAAGTACTGTACCGTAAATGTATTTTCCTTATGATTTTCTTAAGGACACTGTGTTTTCTCTAGCTTATTTTATTGTAAGAATACGGTATATCATACCTATGACATACTAAATCTGTGTTAATCAACTCTTTATGTTACCGGTAAGGCTTCTGGTCAACATAGGCTCTTAATGGTTTAGTTTCTGGGGAATCAAAAGTTTGACGTGGATTTTTGACAGCGTGGGGGGGTCGGCACCCCACCCCTGTGTTGTTCAAGGGTCAATGTCACTGAAACACTCACTAGCTTCACACCGTGGCCGTTCCTCTCGACTGGCAGACAGGCCTGTGGAGACAGGTTTCCAGCTTGAGGTTTCCAAGGCGGGACACAGGCTCGGAAGGGGACAGGGACTTGCGCACAGACACGACGCAGGGCAGAGGCAGGCCAGAGCCACGTGCAGCCGTGGCCTGGAACAGGCAGAGGGGCCACCGATTATGCTATTTCAGCTAATGGGCTGGTCCTCACGGAGAACTTGGGGAGGCAGTGTCCAGGCAGAAGGGAGCTGAGATGGGGAGCTAGAATGGGTAGGAGGTGGTTCCTGAGCTGCCGTCTGCTCCCGGGGCCTCCCCAGGGGGAAGAAAGGTGTTTCGGGCACCCCACCCCACCCCAGCCAGAGAAGAGGCGCATGCTGTCCTGGCTGTGAGTCCCTGACAGGAGGGAAACACACATCCAACGGAGAAACTGTAGAAAAAGCTGGAAGAGAGACGAGTTAGCGAAGCAGGAGATGCCAGCGTGGCAGCGGCCGGGGGAGCACCGGTCGGGCTGCGGGGCCAGGGGCGGGGCCGGTGCCCCCAGCACCCCGACGGCCGCCTCCAGCCCAGCAGTGCCCCAGGCTGAAGTTCTCAGACAAGCAGAAGCAGGAGCGGTGGATGCTGACCGCTAACGGGGCTGTCCGCTTGTGCATGTTGAAAAGAGTCAGCAACATGAGCTGACGGGCGGGGGAGCAAAGTGTGGTCCATCCGCACAGGGAGGGAGGCTGCAGCGTAGAAAGGAGAGCACCACTGCCACTGCCACACCGCGGAGCGAGCTTGGCAATATGGCGCGCGGGGGGCGAAGCCAGACACAGAAGACAGCATGTTGAATGATTCCATTCTGGGAAATGTCCAGAACAGGCAAACCCATAGAGACAGGAAGTGGATCGGTGGTCACCAGGGGCTGGGGGAGAGGGATGGGGAGCGACTGTGAACGGGCACAGTGTTTCCATTCGGGGAGGTGGGAATGTTCTGGAACCAGATGGAGGTGGTGGTTGCACAGCGTTGGGAATGTACTAAAGGCTACCTTAAAGCGGTTTAAATGGTGAATTTTATGTAACGTGAACATTATCACAATTTTTAGAAAAGGTCAGGCTGAAACCCCATGGGTGTCAGTCATGTGTTCATCCTGCTACAGAAGAGGGGGGTGGAAGCAAGCACGGGGCGTATATAGGCCAGAGAGGCACGGGACCCCCCAGCTGGGCCTCCCCGCGCCCCCCAGTCCCTGCGCTCCAGTGGGTGCTGAAGCCCTGCTCCCTCCTCCCCAGAGGACCTGTCTGACTCAGAGGAAATATTCCCCAAGGACATCACCAAGTGGAACTCCAATGACCTCATGGACAAAATTGAAAGCCCTGAGCCAGAAGATACACAGGGTACCCAAGTTGGGGCGGGAGGTGCTGCAGGGCCTGGGGAAGGGGGCTGCAGGGACCAGGCCCCTCCTCTCTGACCCAGCTCCTGTGCAGTGCTGGGCATCGGGGGTGGGGGGGCGGTACCCAGGGCCTCACTTGTCAGGGTCACTGCCTCTGTCCCGTGGGCCTGGGGCTGCCCGGCTGCCCCTCTGCTCACAGCACCCACTGCTTCTGTGTTGCAGACGGTCTGTACCGCCAGAGCGCCCCTGAATTCAGGGTGGCCTCCAGTGTGGAGCAGCTGAACATCATCGAGGTGGGTGCCCGTGGGGGAGAGGGCCAGGGGCTGTGCTGTGGCCCCCCGGCCTGCAGGGGGAGGGGGCTGAGCTCAAAGGACGGGTCCCGTGGGGTTGTAGAGGCAGAACTCGGCACCTACCGCCTCACATCCTCACTGGCCTAGGCGCCATCAGAGAGAGCCCTGGGGGCTCCTTTACTCCCTGCCCCGACATCCCTGAGAACCAAGAAGGACTGCAGACGGTCCCCAAAGAAGGCCTTGACCCAGCTCCGCCCGCGGAAAGTGAAAGGAGAAACTTGTAAATTCCAGACCACAAAACAGATGTTCACCTTGTACCCAGCCTTTCCGCATTTGCTGAAGAAAATCAGATGGAAGGGGAGGAAGCGAAAGCCGTCTAGGCAGATGTGAGCGGCCATCGCCCCACTGGGGCCTTGCAAGGCTCTCAGTGTCCAATAAAGCTGTCTTGGTAGAGCGCCTGTGTCCGCTTGGGGGGTTCTTTGCACGGGGCTCACGCCCCTTCTCCTCCTCCAGCTGTGGGCGGTCAGAGCTGTTTGCATTGGGGGCAGGAGCCAGGGCCGAGCGGGCTGTCACACACTGTGGTCACCGCACTGCTCTCACCTCAAGCTGCCCGAGGAGGTGGAGACGGCACCTCCGGGAACTCGGGAACCCCTGGGGAGCTTGGACCAGGTGCTGGGAGGAGGAGCAGCATCCCCACCACCCTCCCCAACTTGGGGTTTTCTACTTTGGGGTCCGAGGTCAATGTGGGCTTCTCTAGAAGGCAAACCAGGACAAGGGAAGTTGATTTCCAATTGCCGGTTAATGGCAAGATAAAGCAGACGGAGCCCCCTCCCCACCTAGGGCGCACACAGCTCTGACGGCCCCTCAGGAGGGACAGAAGGGGCCCCGGGCTCTAGATCTGCGTTGGGATGTGCATTGGAACCCAGCACCAGTTCTGGGGCACGGCCATCCCGAGTCAGATCCCTTGGCTGGCAATACCCCCCAAACCGGAGCCTCCTCTCCCCGCCTCGTGGAGGGCGCACAGCTTTATGGAGACACTGACAGGGACCCCCTGGCTCTCCAGAGCTGGCCCCATGGCTCCCAGGCCCACTGCCATATTGCACCTCCCATGGGGTCTGTTCCTACAAGGTTTGAGTCTCAGGTGGGGTGTGCCCCAGTATTAGGCACGAATGGGAGGAGAGCCGTGTCTCCAGTTGGCTTCTGGGAGTCCCTAAACAGTCCTAGCCTCCAGTGCTGGGTCTCAGGAGATAGGCACAGGCCTCTCACTGCCCACCCTTGCCTGTCCTGGGTTTCTGAGGACCGCTGGACTCTACCTCCCTAACGGGGTGATGGTGAGGCTGCCCTGAGACATTCCTTCCTTGAGCCCTGCGCCTGGCTGTGTTGTGTTGATAAGCCCTTGAGGCAATGTGGCTCCTCCTGGCTGCTGGTCTGGGCGGTGGCTGGCCCCGCCCTGCCTGGGCTGTGCGTTCATTCCTGCCCAGGCCGGCCAGGGGTGGGCAATCCTCATGTGGGGACTGAAATCATTCCCACGCTCTGCCGGGCGTGTGTTCTCGCCCAGGCCCTGGGGCCCACAACTGGCCAATGACCAGCCTTCTCTCGGGAATGAGGCAGCCCCGTCTTGCCTCGCCTCCAGACCCCGTACAGCCCACCAGCCTGCCTTCCCATTCTCTGCCCTGGGGCTCCTGGGCCAGCGCATTATCCCTGTGTTTCCTGGTGGCCTCACCAGCGCCTGGGAGCAGGGCCTGTACCGCCCCCTCCCCACCGGGCTCTGTGTTGACACTTGGGTCCCACTGCTGCCCCCCTTGCACACCATCCAGTGGCCCAGTTCAGGGCCAGTTGTCCCAACATGGGCCTTCCAGATGGCTTCAGGCCCCCTCCCCCACATGCTTGGACCTAATATGGGCATGGCAAGTACTCACCAGTGGCCTCTCCTGGGCCCTGGTCCTAGCTCCCGCAGTCACACACCAGAAGTTAAGGTGGAGAGAGGCCCCTGGGGGTGGGGCCACAGCCGGGGTTGGCAGGAGAACACTGAATTTGTGGCAGAAGCTCTGGGTTCCAGTCCAGCTTGGCACTGGTGTGCTATGTGACATTAGACAAGTCTCTTGGTCTCTCTGGGCCACTACCACCTCGGCTGTAAATAGAACAGTCCCATACCCCGTGCAAATGTGTACAAATCTCGGGTTTCACTTTGACCTCACATGCAGGCCTGACCAGCAGGAGGTGGGTTTCTTAACCCCTCCCAAATTAGGGGGGTTTAGACAGGCACACCTGCATTCCCTCTCTGCTCTAAGATGCTTGGAGACCATGTTGGGAATGAGAACACAGGCGACAGAAGAGAAGCCCCATGTAGAGGAGGGAGAGCTCAGAGCTGCAGGCCCAGTGCCCAGGGTCCCCACCCGCCGAGGCTGAGGCTGCCCTGGCCCAGGTGCACGGAGGGCAGGCAGGCTCCAGAGGCCCACATAGGATGGGCCCATGCCTCCTCGCCAAGGCTAGAAACTGCTGCCTGGGCCCCCTGATGGGAAGTGGAATCTGTGTTTTGGACGCTCATCCTTGGCCCCGGTCAGGCTGGCCAGTGGGAGGGAGCAGGGCTGCTCATGGGGAGCAGGAGAGGGACCATCTCGGCCTCCCGGGGGGGGGGGTGGCCAACACCAGGCCCTGTAGCCGAGGAACTGAAATGGGGCTTCAGAGAGGGAGCAGTGGGCCAGATGGGCCTCCCCCTGGGGTGACAGGGTCCCAGCAAGGAGCTGAGTCCCCGGGGAGTTGACGCCCCACCAACCCGCGCAGGACGAGGTCAGCCCACCCCTGGCCGTGCCGGCCTCCAAGATCCACGTGCTGCTGCTGGTGCTGCACGGAGGCACCATCCTGGACACGGGCGCTGGGGACCCCAGCTCCAAGCAGGGCGACGCCAACACCATCGCCACCGTGTTCGACACCGTCATGCGTGTGCACTACCCCAGCGCCCTGGGCCGCCTTGCCATCCGCCTGGTGCCCTGCCCGCCCATCTGCTCTGATGCCTTTGCCCTCGTCTCCAAGTGAGTGCAGAGGACCCAGCCCACCTACCCCAAAGCACGTGGCCCCGAGGGCCAGGCTATCCCCCCATGTCAGGACGCCCATCTAAATGTCCAGACTTACCATCCAGCCCGTTCTGCCCTGACGTGACAAAACCTATGCAGATGGGCTTACAGAGGAGGGGCCTGGGCCCAAGCCTGAGCCTCGGTTGCCGTGTCTGCGATGTGGGGATGTTGACCTGACCCTGAGACACAAGGCCTTCTCCCCGGCCCCATTACCCAGCGTTCCAGGGCCTGGCCCAGAAGCAACCCCATGAGGTTGGCCAAGTCACAGCTGAGGCTCCCAGGTGGCCAGCCTGCTGCTCTGGTCGGGGAGAGGGGCCCCTGGGGCTGGGCTGAGGCTGCCTGCTCTCCCCTGATCGGGCCCCCTCCCCCAGCCTTAGCCCCTACAGCCACGATGAAGGCTGTCTGTCCAGCAGCCAGGACCACATCCCCCTGGCTGCCCTGCCCCTGCTGGCCACCTCCTCACCCCAGTACCAGGAGGCAATCGCCGCAGTGATTCAGCGGGCCAACCTTGCCTACGGGGACTTCATCAAGTCCCAGGAGGGCATGACCTTCAACGGGCAGGTGAGTCCCGGGGCAGGAAAAGGGCAGACAAGCCCCGCAGGGCAGGGGGTGATGGCCCCTCCCTAGCTGGCACCCCAGCAAGCAGGGTGGGCACTCAGGCCTCTGGGTCCTCTCCGCCTCTAGGTCTGCCTGATTGGGGACTGCGTCGGGGGCATCCTGGCGTTCGATGCCTTATGCTACAGCAACCAGCCCGTGTCTGAGAGTCAGAGCAGCAGCCGCCGGGGCAGCGTGGCCAGCGTGCAGGTACTGGCTTCCCACAGCCCGCAGAGCAGGGGAGCTGCAGGATGGAAACTGTGTCAACCCTTAGCTCCAAACCTCCCCGAGGCCTGAGGGAAAGGCAAGGGAAGGGTGCACGTTGCCAGCACAGGTGCCCAGAGCCGACGGGGTGGGTGCATGGGGCAGGTGGGTGCACGGGGCTGGTGAGCAGCTGCAGCGGGACCAAGCCTGGAGCACGAGGCCGCAGTGGGACCAAGCCTGGAGCACGAGGCCTCAGCGGAGCAGGGTCTACACTGCAGGGAGCCAGGGTCTGGTTCCAGGAGGTGCAGCAGGCAGCCCCTCTGAGCTTCCCAGCAAGAGAGGATCTGAGGTCCCTCCACTGCAGAGCAGCAAATGGCCTGAGGGAGGGAGGCAGGCAAGGCAGCGAGATCCGTGAGAGGTCACAAAGACCCAGGTGGCCAGTTCAGGCAGGAATGGAAGCTGTTGGGACTCAGCCAGCAGCCTGCGGGTACAGAGGGGCCACCGGGGGACAGGGCTTTCCCCTCTCCGGTGTCAGTGAGAGGCCGGCTGGGCAGTCACCAGTGGGCCTGGAGTCGGGAGGGAGAGCACTGAAGCAGGGCGCAGGCCAGTGGCCACCGGGCAGTGAGCCTGCATGGGGCTGTTCCAGGACACTGACCTGCTGTCCCCCGGCACCCTGGTCAATGCGGCACATGGCGGCAGTGGCAGCGGTGGCCTGGAGAGCAGTCGGCACCTGAGTCGCAGCAACATTGATATCCCCCGAAGCAACGGTGTCGAAGACCCCAAAAGGCAGTTGCCCCGAAAGAGGAGTGACTCATCCACCTACGAGCTGGACACCATCCAGCAGCACCAGGCCTTCCTGTCCAGGTGGGTGAGGCCGGCGGGGCCCAAGGGTCAGACCATGAGACCCGTGGCCAGGGGAGGAGGGGGACTCCCAAGAGGGAGGGATGCCTCAGAATTGAGGACGTGAACGAGAACGTGAACCAGGTCGTGCCGATGGCCGACGTGAGGGTAGTGGGGTGCCAGGCTGGGCTGTGGCTCTTTGGCCAGGAGAAAGTGGCTTGTTGGGTACCGCTGGGGTCTTGTACACTCCAAGGACCATCTTGAGCCCAAGGGAACAGCTTGTCCATGGGTGGGGCAGAGCCAGGGGCAGAACCGATCAGGGTGGCTATTCCAAAGGCAGTGGCACCCCGAGAGAGGTTGGGACTGGTTGTCACCAGAGGGGTCCCAGCAGGTACTAGGCAGCCACATCTGCAGGCCAGCTCAAGGACCAAGGCTCGTTTGGGCTTGACGACCCCTGGGGGGGTCTTCCTTTGGGAGGCTGAGGGCAAGACAGTGCTGAGAAGAGGTGTGGTGTGACCTCACGAGGCCCCCCATCTGCAGCCTCCATGCCAGCGTGCTGAGGAATGAGCCCAGCTCCCGCCGTTCGAGCAGCTCCACCATGCTGGACGGCACAGGGGCTGTGGGGAAGTTTGACTTTGAGATCGCAGACCTTTTCCTCTTCGGGTGCCCGCTGGGGCTCGTCCTGGCCTTGAGGAAGACCGTCATCCCTTCCCTGGATGGTGAGAGCTCTGCACGGGCAGGGCAGGGTAGGGGGTATATGAACTGGGTAGAGGGTCTCAGTGGACCCCTGTCACAAGGCCATGGCCACATCCCAGGCCCCTTCCTGCATCAGCCTCATTTCTGTCCTCCCCAGCACAGGCTCACTGCTCTCCCTTGCTCCTACTCCAGCAGCTCAGTCTCTGGCCCCCATCTCTTGACCCCTGCTGTTCCATTTAATCTTCAAGGCCCCTCTGGGAGCTGAGGTCCAGAAGGGAAGGGGCTGCCCTGGTATCAGATGGACACAGATCCAGTCTCCCAGGCCCAAAGTCTTCCCATAAGGAAGAGATCAGAAGCCAGGCACCCCCAAATCCTCCTAGGTGCCTGACCTCCCAGTCCCAGAAGGGCCATGGCCACCCTGCTCCAGAGACCCTCCTCATGGCCACAGGGACAGGGAGGTGTGACATGCCGGCTGAACAGCCTGTCAGAGCAGCAGTCCCTGCAAGGTGACCCCAGGACCAGCCAGTGTGGCCCAGAGAGCCCTGATGTCCTTACAGGAGCCGTGCAGGGCCCGTGTTACATCCCAGGTTACAGAGGGGGAAACTGAGGCTCAGAGAGGCATGGACACTTGCCCAAGAGCAAGTCAGAGGCGGCTTATATATAAGTGGACAGAGACGTAGGGACAGTGACATATGGCGACATCATCTGTAATCGAGAGACACCGGAACCACTGTAAACATTGGTCCACGGAGGGGGGCTGGCTGGCTAAATCCTGGCCCGGCCCACGATGGAGGATACGCGCAGTGGAAGATGGGTTAGGGGAACTTGCAGGGCTGAAATGAAGGTCGCCCACGTTTTTGTGTTAAATGGGGGTGGGGGGCGGTTCAAAAAGTATAGCACCTGTTCCTATGTGTGTGTGTTTAAAAGTGAGATGTCTACTACTGCTCTTGATGCTTACGTTCACCTGATCGCCCCAACAACCATGACATGCTCGGAGTAGCAGCCCCATTGCACAGCCCAGGGCTCCTCTCTGCTCAACTTAAAACAAATTTGGTTAATAAACGGACAGATACCAAAGCACAGAGACAGGTTTTTGGATGCCCACCCCCCACTCTAGACCCCGCTTCCTTAGGGCTCTGCCATCCCCCCCCACTGCCCCCAGTTTTCCAGCTGCGGCCCGCCTGCCAGCAAGTCTACAACCTCTTCCACCCCGCGGACCCGTCTGCCTCGCGCCTGGAGCCGCTGCTGGAGCGGAGGTTCCACGCCCTGCCGCCTTTCAGCATCCCCCGATACCAGCGCTACCCGCTGGGCGACGGCTGCTCCGCGCTGCTGGGTGAGAGGCGCCAGGGCCCCTGCCGGGCGGGAAGGGGCGGCCTGCACTGAGCTCCTCTCGGAAGCTGGGTACCCGGTATAGGTACAGGGGTGCGTCAGCCCCACACACCCCAGCAAGGGGGTCAGGGCCTCACCCCAGGTGCCAGGGGGCAGACTGGGACGAGGACCCCCTCCCCGCTGCCCGAGGCAGAGCTGTGTGGGGACCCATCATGGCAGTGGGCGGCAAGGAGGTCCAGAGCAGGGTACTTGGGTGAGGGCTGCCCATCACCCACTCTTGGCCCTTCCCGGGAAGCCCCCATCCTCCTGCCCTCGAGTGTGTCCCGGCGTCCTGTCACGTCCTGGTCTTCAAGGAGCCCCACGTGTCTGTGTCGGAGGAGCGTGTCTGGACTGCCCACGCGAGTGTCTGTTCTTGTCCTCTCTGTTCTCTCCCGTCTGCCTCCAGTCGAGACAGTGCAGAGAAACCCCGAGCTGGTCCTGGAGGGTGGGCCTCTGGCCCCTCTCCCCCCAGGAGACGGCTTCCTGGAAACCAGTATCCCCGTTCCCGCGCTCACCTGTCAAGATGGGCCCCGCCCGAGCCCGGGCTCTGCTGAGTGTGTGTAACACCCCCGTTCGTGGTGGCGTCTGCTTCGCTGGCTGACTGCTGGTCCTCAGGGACTTCCCATGCCCTCCTTGGCCACTTGGAGTCTGTGGGACCATGCTGTCCCACAGAGACCAGACAGGACAAGTCCTAGGGATTGGTCCCTGGCTCCTCCTCTCTGCACACCGAGAGCCTAGGAGCCCAGAGGGAGGAGCAGCTGTGCGGGGGTCACCTAGCATGGGTGTCAGTCCAAAGGCTCCATCTCCCATTTGTGAGGCTGGTGGGGGCAGCCAGGAGATGGGGTGAGGCCTTGAGCCTCATCCATCCGGCTCCCCTAGAGAAGCTTCTGGTCCCAGCGAGGGCTTGATTCCAGAGTCCCACTCCTTTCCTCCCTGAGGGGGTTCAAGCACCTCATGTACCCCATCTGCACGTGGGTCCTCTAGCCGAGCCCCACTCTCCCTGCTCTGCCCTGGCCTGGTTGAACCCTCGGCACCTGCCTTTGTCCCCAGACACCCATTCAGGGCTGGCTCAATGTGGTCCGTGTGAGGGATGTGGGGGGGGGGTGTTGCCTCATCCTCAGTGCCCAGCATTGGGTATCCCCCAGAGACCACTTCACGCCCTCCTGTTAGCGCCCCTCAAACCCAGCTACAGTGCTCTGCGGGTCAGGCCCCGCGAGGGTGAGCCCGGGAGGCTGGGAGGGCTAGCTAAGATCAGTGTGTTGGGTCAAATGGGTGGCCAGGGGGGGCGTGAGCCTGGCTGCCTTGTCTCCCTGCCTACTGTGTCTCTGTCAGTCCGTCTGTCCGTCCCTGCCCCAGCCCTTCCTTCTGTCCCGCCTCAGCTCTGTGCCCTCCCTCTCAGTCCTGAGCAGGCAGGCCCTGGCACGCTTGGTCCCATCCTCACTGCCAGCTGCGCTCAGAAGCCACCGCTCGCCTGCCGCTGGAGGTGTCGGCCGCGGCTCCAGCCCGCCCAGCCCAGGGCACGCTGGGCCCTACCTCCCGCTGCTCAGGGGGCCGGGGGCCTGCGCTGGGGGCCCCTCTCTTACCCACTGGTCTCTGGTCTCTGTCTACCTGCAGCGGACGCACTCCAGACCCACAACACAGTCTTTCAAGAGCACGCGGCCCCCTCCTCGCCGGGCGCAGCCCCCACCACCCGAGGCTTCCGCCGAGCCAGTGAGATCAGCATTGCCAGCCAGGTGTCGGGCATGGCCGAGAGCTACACAGCGTCCAGCATTGCCCAGAGTGAGTGCAGCAGCGTCCTGGGCCTGCCCTCCCTACATCCTCCCCTCTGTCCTAGTAGGGGGTCTGCACTACTCCCTCCGGACAGTTGGCAGTGTCTGGAGACAGCTGGGGAGGGCACTACTGACTCGAGGTGGATAGTGACCGGGGTGCTGCCCAACACCTACAGTGGCCCCAAATGTCCAGAGAGGACTCTGGAGGGAGGGAGCGTTCGAAGCGGTAGCCCAGCGGGGCCAAGTCCAGGTGGGAGGTGATGGGCCTGGGAGGAGGGGTCCTAGCCCCGGGGGGCTGGTGCTCCCTGAGGAGGAAGCTCTGGGCTGTTTCTGGACCAGCAAGCAGAACCAGACAAGCCAGATGGGAGCTGAGGGGAGCCGGGGAGGTGAGATCTCACTGTGGCCGCCCCTCCGTGGCCTCCTTTGCTGCTTGGCTCCTCAGAAGCTTCTCAGCAGCTGGAAATGGAGCCCAGGTCACCCCCTCTCAGCCCCCAAGGCCATCTGCCCCCCCATCCTCCCTCACCGTGTGATTGGCTGCCTGTCTGGCTGAGCAGGGGTGCCTGAGCCAAGGCCGGCATGAGTATCCTTCCGTGAGGAGGGCCAGGGAGCCTGGTGCTCTTCCCAGCATCCTTCCTGGCCTGTGGTGGAAGCCTGGTGGCCCCAGCATGACTGACCCCTTCCCCGTTGTTCTTGCTTCTCAGAGGCCCCGGCTTCGCTCAGCCATACCCCCAGCGTCAGGCGCCTGTCTCTGCTCGCCTTGCCCCCCCCACCCCCCACTACCCCGGGCCCCCACCCGCAGGCCGGGCAGGCAAGCCCCAGCCTGGAGCGGGCCCCCCGCCTCCCTGACTTGGACACCAGAGAAGGTACCGGGCGTCACGTGGCCTCCATCCACACACGCTCTCCTCCCCTAACTGGGGTCCCTCACCGTTTCCAGGCATATCTCACCGTCAGGCCCTGGCCGCTGAGGCCTAACCAGGGAGCTAGAGGCTTGGGCTGGGAGCGCTCAGATCCGGGGAGGAGGCGGAGGGGTTGGAGTTGGCCGGAGTGAGGACAAAGGGGCTGTCTGTGTGGCAAGCAGGCTGTGGGCAGAACACAGGAGAGCCCTGACCCCCGTCAGGCACCACTTTACTGAGCAGCAGCTGCGTGCAGCCCTCAGAAAGGCACTTTCTAACCCTTGTCTGGGGCTAGGGCGGTTTCCCAGCCCCGAGTGGGAGCCAGGATTTACACCCAGGCCTTGACACTTGGCCTGCAGGCTCCCAGGTGCTGAGGGGACATCAGGCCTTGCCCTGGGGTTCACCTGACAACGCCTGTCACTGGCCTGAGGCCTGCAGGGCAGATGGGGGCCAGGAGAGGCCTGGAGAGGACAGCGACAGGGCCCAGGGCAGGGGGTCAGCAGAATCTGTGACGGGACCAGGGATAGTCAGTCCTGCCTCCAAACCGGGAATGTCCCCTCCCCCTAACTCCACATGCTCCTTCCTCACAAGTGCATGCTCTCCATGGAGGCTGCCGGCCTCATCCCCAGGCCTTCTAGCTGCTTGCATGCTCTCCTGGAGTCCTGCACATTCCCTGCTCCCTTCGGTCACCCAGCCGGGGAGGAGGCGGCTCGCTTTGGCTGCAGCCCTTGTTTCCTGGTCGGAGGAGGGTCTGGTCTCCGAGCTGAGCCCAGCCTGCCGGGCCTGGCAGCCCTCTGAGGGGCAGTCCGGTCAAGGCCCTCCTCCTGGCAGTTGCAGCAAAGTGGTGGGGCCAAAAGCGGATTGACTACGCCCTGTACTGCCCCGACGCCCTGACAGCCTTCCCCACGGTGGCCCTGCCCCACCTCTTCCACGCCAGCTACTGGGAGTCAACGGATGTGGTCTCCTTCCTGCTGAGACAGGTACCCTCGGGCCCACCGCCAGGAACCCCTGGGCCTCACACGAGGACCGAGTCACACCACCACTGATATGGCCCCATTCCATAGATGAGGAGGGCAGTGGGGGCTCCTCTGAGCCCACAGAGCAAGCAGGATGGAGGAACCCTCGCAGATGTTGGGATGGGGTGAATGTATGTGCACATTCATGAGACGTGACTTTGGGGGACCAGAGGGTGGACTGTAGTGGGTTGAAGAGTGTCCCCCGACCCCTCGCAGGCTCCCGTTTCTGGCTTCTAGGGCCACTGGCCTCCCCCTCCTAGAACAGGCAGCCACAGGCTTGAGATTGCCCCATGGCCTGCTTCTCCTCCTCCCAGGTCATGAGGCATGACAATTCAAGCATCTTGGAGCTGGACGGCAAGGAGGTTTCGGTGTTCACCCCCTCAAAGCCAAGAGAGAAGTGGCAGCGCAAGAGGACCCATGTGAAGCTGCGGGTGAGGGGGCCCCACATCTGTTGTCCTGCTGAATCCTCACAAGACACCCTGTTATAGACGAGGAGACCGAGTCACAGAGACACGTGCTATCTTTCTTAATCCTCAGTCTGTGAGGTTGGAGCTACTCCCCATTTATAGATGGGGAGGTGCACCAAGGCCATGTAGGTCAAGGGGCTGAGCTGGACTTGAACTTGGGCCATCTGGCTTTAAGCCCCGTGCTCACGCACCAGGCCCAGGAGATCCTAGCCATCCTTCCGTCCCCTAGCCTGACCCAGCCTCACTCCTCCTGTTCCCAGAACGTGACCGCCAACCACCGGATCAATGACGCAGTCGCCAACGAGGATGGCCCGCAGGTTCTGACGGGCCGGTTCATGTACGGGCCCCTGGACATGGTCACTCTGACCGGGGAGAAGGTGAGGACCTGGAGAGGTTGCAGGAGCCCCTGCCTGGCCTCCCGCTGGCTGGGGAGTGGAGGCTGGGGAGGCCAGGCACCCAGCCCCTCCTGACCGGCTCGCCTGGCTCCCAGGTGGACGTGCACATCATGACGCAGCCACCCTCAGGCGAATGGCTGTACCTGGACACGCTGGTGACCAGCAGCAGCGGGCGGGTCTCCTACACCATCCCCGAGACCCACCGCCTGGGTGTGGGCGTCTACCCCATCAAGATGGTGGTCAGGTGAGAGCCTCTGGGGAGCGAGCAGGCCGGGCCGGCCACCTCCGGGGCAGGAAGAAGGTCTGGCGGGTTCTGACGTGCTCCCTCTCCCAGGGGAGACCACACGTTTGCGGACAGCTACATCACCGTGCTGCCCAAGGGCACGGAGTTCGTAGTCTTCAGTATCGATGGCTCCTTTGCTGCCAGCGTGTCCATCATGGGCAGCGACCCCAAAGTGCGGGCCGGGGCCGTGGACGTGGTGCGGTGAGTGACCCCGAAGGGCACGGTGGGCAGGCTCAGGGGCAGGAAGCTCCTGGAGGCCAAGCTGGGGAGGGCTTTGGGACACTTGGCAGGGGCTCACCGAGTCAGCACTGCCACTAACTAGCAGCATGACATCTTGATGTGGACGCCTCAGTTCCTCACGTGAGCAGTGGGGCTCGCAGCAAAACCAGTTACACCTGCCGCGGAAGGCACCCTTGGGGACCGGGCGGGCTGGCTGACTGTCCTCACAGTTGCTGCTATTTCTTCTGAGCCCGATCACAGACACACTCTCCACCGGCCCAAGGAGAAAGTGGCTGGGCAAGGAGACAGGGTGGTCCAGGAGGGAGGCTGGGGCAACTGTGGGACACCCAGGCCTCCCCTCCCCACGCCCAGGCACTGGCAGGACCTGGGCTACCTCATCATCTATGTGACGGGCCGGCCTGACATGCAGAAGCAGCGGGTGGTGGCGTGGCTGGCCCAGCACAACTTCCCCCACGGCGTGGTGTCCTTCTGCGATGGCCTGGTGCACGACCCGCTGCGGCACAAGGCCAACTTCCTGAAGCTGCTCATCTCCGAGGTGGGTCCCAGGTGCGAGGGACCAGGGGAGGGGCGGGGGCGGGAGGACCGTGCCCGTGCCCACGCCAGTCTCACCCACAGCTGCACCTGCGCGTGCACGCGGCCTACGGCTCCACCAAGGACGTGGCGGTCTACAGCTCCATCAGCCTGTCCCCCATGCAGATCTACATCGTGGGCCGGCCCACCAAGAAGCTGCAGCAGCAGTGCCAGGTGAGCAGGCGAGTCGCAGCGGGGCGGGCGGGCGGGCCCGAGAGCCGGCCCATGACAGCCCTCCCCTCCCTGCCCTCCCCTGCAGTTCATCACGGACGGCTACGCGGCTCACCTGGCCCAGCTCAAGTACAACCACCGGGCGCGGCCGGCCCGCAACGCGGCCACCCGCATGGCGCTGCGAAAAGGCAGCTTCGGCCTGCCGGGCCAGGGCGACTTCCTGCGCTCCCGGAACCACCTGCTCCGCACCATCTCCGCCCAGCCCAGCGGGCCCGGCCACCGGCATGATCGGACACAGAGCCAGGTGGATGGCGAACAGCGGGGACAACGCAGCATGAGCGTAGCAGCAGGCTGCTGGGGCCGCACCATGGCCGGCCGGCCTGAGCCAGGGGCAGCCACGGGCCCCAAGTAGGACACCGTGAGTGGGGCGCCGTGGACTCCATGGTGCTAGGCCAGGGCGGCCAGCCCCGCCAGGAGGCCTGGCCTGGGCACACGATGTCGGCTGGAGACAAGCTTGTCCCAGGGCCTGGCGGAGGACATAGGCCGTGCCACACAGCCCTCCCAGCCCTGCCTCGTGTCCTAGGGTCTGAGGGGTTCCAGCTTGCAGGAAGACCTGTCCCAGGATGACAGAGGGACCAGAACTCCCCACGTGGACTGGCCCAGAAGGCACTCCTAGACATTTGCCCTGCATTGACCTCCCAACATCCCGATGCCAGGCCTGGGCCTGGGCCCAGCCCGCCACCTCCCATCCACTAGCTCACCCTGACCCCCAGGTCCCCTTCCACTTGGTAGCAGCTCCAACGGGGGACAGCCTGCTTCTTGTTAACTCGAGTTACTCAACTGTTCAACCTCACTGGTTTTGCACTGATTTTTGAGAGCGGAGATCCATTACCATCTCCTGTGGCTACAGACATGCATGAAAAGCCAACATTCGCTGATCTGGGACCTATTGCCACACAGAAGGCTCCAGGGCGGCAAACCCTCGTGCAAGGAGAGAAAGGCCATATCTTAATTTCTGCAGCTCC
Organism: Ursus americanus; assembly: GCF_024610735.1. Classification (NCBI taxonomy): domain Eukaryota; kingdom Metazoa; phylum Chordata; class Mammalia; order Carnivora; family Ursidae; genus Ursus; species Ursus americanus. The sequence goes on along the minus strand of NC_142156.1, from coordinate 19,117,982 downwards.
GCCTGGCCCGCCAGCGCTGTGACAGCCCCGGACCCCTGCCTACCTGTCCACTTGCCCCACCTGGAACCCAGTTCGGCGGCGAGGCTGGTGAGGCCCAGAGCCGGCTCCCGAGGAGCCACGCCTCGGGCTCCTGGGCCTGCCCGGGCCCACCCTCTTCTTCCACTCCTCGCCTGCCATCAGTCAAGGCCACGTGCCTCGGCTCTCCTGCGTTTCTACACCTTTCTACTTCTCCAATCTGATTTCTATGAGGTTTTTTTAAATGAGCAATCCTTGGCTGCTTCCTTTTCTTAACTCTTTCAGTACCAAGCGCAGCCCCTCCACATGAAAACACCCAGCACTGTGACGGAGTCCAGCCTGGTTCTGGGTCCCGGGGCCCTGCCCCCCTGCCCACGCAGAGGGGCATGGGGTCCCTGCCTCACCTGACCCCCATTAATTCCACTGAATTTCTACTCTGGGGTGAGTGGGGCACACACTTAGGTTTTTTTAATGCCAATTCCGTTTTGATGCCGAATCTAAGAAGCCACAACTTGCTTCGTTAGCTTAAGGGCAGGCAGCCACGACGCCATTCCCCACCTGGTAAGGACCACGCTGTCCTGCACGCTGGGTCCGACATCAGCCCTCCCTCCCCAGAACCAACCACGATCTCAGCTGTGGCGCTCGGCTCCGGGTGGCCCTTCTGCTGCTCCTCCACCTTCTCCGAAAGGCGGGGGAGCTGCCTGGCCAGGTTCCGACTCTGAGAAGCTGCTGCCAACCTGGATACGGGCCTCAGGGCCTCATGGGCTGGGATGGGGAGGCACACAGATTGATGTTAACATTCTCCCGTGTGTAGATATGTACAGCCAAAGGTTCGTGTAAATGTTCCGCAAAGTGGGTCTATACAGAGTGAAAGCTATTTATTTTGTGCAGAGAAAAATTTCTGGAGGGATAGGACCTTCAGGGTTTGTTCATATTTAAGATGTAGCTTTTTGTTTTTGTTTCAGGCGTTATGTATAAAGCAACGATTATTTTATGGACCAAGTTTTAATATAAGTGTTGCAATGGAAGTGCAATACCTGATCCCCCTCCGCTCCCCAGCGGGAAACCGCTCGGCCCGGCGAGGGGCCCCTGTGGCCAGTGCCTCCTCCTCTGTCGGTCCCACGTCACCCCATCTCGCCTACCGCCTCGGCGACCAGCCATCCGGAGAAGCACCTGAAGAGTCTCGGGCCCGCCTGCAATAAAGGCTGGGAGGCCTCCTGGCCCGGGGAGGCCGTGTGGGCAGTGGGCTCGGCCTCTCCCAGCGGGCGGCTCCCCCAAGCTCCGCACTCCCCGCCCACCTGCCCAGCTGCCAGCCATGCCAAGGACCACAGCAATAGTCCCCTGGGCCTCTCCCAGCGGCCCTTAGCCATAGATGGTGAGATGGGCAGCCCACCCTCCCCGTTGACGTCTCTCTTCTATATCCAGGTCTGCTTCCTGCTCTCCCTTAAGATTCCTTTTGGCACATTCTCTTCTTAAGGAAGCACCAGTTTTTCAGAAACTAAGAGAGGGAGGGCAGAGTCCTTTAAAAATACCAAAAATGTTTACAGCGTTGGGTGCTGAGCTGCAGGGCTCAGGCCTGACCAGTCGTAACCAAAGGGTGAGGCAGGCCTTGCTGACTGCCACCCCCACCCCAGGCCTGTTAGAGTAGAAGCCTTAGTCCCACTCCCAACCCCAACCCCAAGACTGAGCCTCAGCCTACCACCCCATATCCAACCACCTGCCTTCTCTTTGATTTCTAAAGAGGGATTCAGCAGAGACCCCACCCCCAACTTTCCCAGCTCGGTCTGAGCTGCCCACCCACCTGCCCCGTCGCAGTCTTCACGTCTCGTCGCAGTCTTCACGTCTCGGCCCCCTCCTGTCTCTCTGTCTGGGCCATGTGTGAGCAGTGTCCTGACTCACCCCATCCGCCCTTGCTACCCCTGCACCTTCGGGCCTGAGTGTGCTCTGTATACAGTGTCATTGTCTGTTACACCAATTAAAGAAGCAGGAAGGCTTCCTTCTGGGTCTCTTTACTGCACCAGCAACCACAGAACACCAGCTGGGGATGGGGGCCTAGGACGGGCACAGCCTGTCCTGCAGCTAAAGCTGTGGCGGTGAGAGGCTGTCTTTCCCAATAAACAATGCCCACTACACTCGCCATAATACAGATATACAAGCCTTACCCTGCCCTGGGCCTCCTTCCAGCCCCTTCCCAGACACGAACTCCGTTCATCCTCACAGCAACCCAGTGAGGTGGATGTTGAAAGCCTCTCTGCTTTACCGAGAGCACAGCTAGTAATCTGAAGCAGGCCTCCCACCCCGGCCACCTGCCCCAGCACCAGCACTCTGAACAGCTGTCATCTGCAGGATAAAGGGCACAGACAGCAGTCTCCCTCCAAGTGTGAGGGGATCAGGCTTAAGAGCCCAGTCTGGGTTTGGGATGCAGCTGCGGGTGAGGGTCAGGGTCTGGTCTGGGCGGGCTGATCTGGGGATGAGCAAGGCAAAGGTGGCCAGTGTGGCCTGTGCTCACAACCACCAGGGTACACCCCGCCTTTCCCCCAAAACTCCTGGAGCCCTTGTTTTACCTCTGGAAGCTGGGCAGCAACCCTCTCTCCCTTCAGCACAAAAAAACAACATAACAAAGTTTCCAACCAGGGAACATTTAATATTAGGGAAGTTATGCTCTTTCAGGAGATGGGGGAGCCGATGAGGCCAGTGACCCTGTCCTCCACCCCCTGCATCTGAGAGGAGGCTGGGCCAAAGGCCAGTCCACAGGAGGAAAGGCAAACACCCACTGGGCTTCCTGCTGCCCACCCCGAAGCCAGCCTCCAGGCCATGCCACCAACACTTAGCCAGCAGCGCCCTCAGGGTAGCAGCCCGGCTCGCATCTGGAAGGCCAGGCCATCCCCTCGGGTGGCTTGCTAGAGAAGAAAGTGCACAGAAGGGGACACATCAGAAACAGAACTGGGCGTGGACCCCGGGGAAAGGGGTGACACCAACCTTGTTGATCTCTCTGTGCCGTTCCTTCGTCACGATTTCCTCTAAGACCTCGCCATCTCCCTTAATGAGCCTGGGGTAGGAGGGGAGAGGAGGCTGAACCTCTAATGCCCAAGCAAAGAGATGCCAGGCCTCAGGTCCCCACTCCCTTGAGCAGGCAGAACCTAGGCGCCCCCACTCCTCCCTCTCTCCCACCCTTGGGACAGTGATAAAGGCAGCTGGGTAGGCTCTGCCTCCAGACCGGCCAATTGTCTCTTTGAAGACACTGCTCAAGGCCCTTCCACCCCTGTGACTGCTTGCTCTGGGCAATAAAGAAGAGCCTAACAGGTCCCGTAAATGAGTCACGACTTTTCTCTGGTCTCAGGCATCAGCCCTCCTCCTGAGCGTATAGAGCATGTGGGGCTGAGCTTTGCCAAGACCCCCCACCTGGTGCGTCCTGTCTCTGGGTCCACCACCTTGCGGATGATGCTCTGCCGAGCATCCCACTCCTCCTTGGTCATGGGCTTCATGGCCTGGATGCGGGACTTCTGTTCATCCGTCAGGACTGCAAGGGGAGATGGCAGGGAGTTGGCGTTTGGGTCTCGAGGAGGGGACCCTTCCCCTCCTGCCTGCTGGGCGGCAGAGTACCTGGGCCATCCTCTTCCTCCTCAGCCGATCTGTGCCACTGGTCCAGCGAGGGTCCCGGCAGAGCCTCACCCTGCTGCAGCTTTGCCTTCTCCTTAGTTTTCTTCTTCAGTTTCTTCTTCCTTTTCTTCTTCTTCTTCTTCCTCTTCTTGTCCTTGTGCTTCCCCCGCTTCTTCCGGCCACCACTGGAGGAAGAGGAGGAGGACGAAGAGGAAGAAGAGCTAGAAGAACTGGAAGAAGAGGAGGAGGAGCTGGATCGTGGTCTCCTCCGGGCCTTGTGCTTGCTTCTCTCTGTGATGCAGGGAGAAGGTGAGGCTGGAAGGCCAGGAGGGGAAGAAGTATACCTTTATCCCCTTGCTCTGGCCTGTGGCAGGCTTAGAGAGACTATGGAGGGGGAGGGGTGAGACCCTCCAGGCAGAGCCTTCCAGACCGGGGATCAGCAGTCTGTAAAGGCACTTTCCGGGCCTCACCCAGTCACTATCTGACCAGGAGCAGGGCAGCCAGCCCCCAGATCTCAGCTCCAGCTGCACAGAAAGCATCGTTACGTGCTCCCTTCAATTCATACACAATGCGCTGGCCCAGCCTCTGGAATCTGAGTGTCTTTCAATCCAGACATCCAGGTCCTGCGCTCTGCACTCTTCTATTGCTCACTGTGATTTCCCCCACAGCCACCCCGGGAAGCCCGCCCAGCTGCCTGCAGCTTCCTCGGTAAAGTTCCCACACCCCTTTTCCATTCCCTCCGATCCTCACCCTCCGCCCCGGAGGAGGTGTTGCCGGCCTTGTGGTCTTGGGATCTAGAAGCCGAGCAGCTCCTCGGAGCGTCCTTACTGCTCTTCTTCCTTCTCTTTTCCGACCCTCGGCCCCGGGACCGGCTTCGGCTCTTGGAGCGCTTGCGAGAGCTGACGTGAGCCATAGCGCCACAGGCTGGAGACGGGGAGACACGCTCAAACTGGGGCTCACAGAGCCGACCCCAGACTGGGCTCCGAGGGCGGCTCTTCTCGGGGCCTGGCTCTCGGGGTCCCAGTGCCCATCACCACCTGGGGCAGGGATGAGGGAGTCTGCGGCCACCGCACGATCCTCCCCGACCCCGGGGACCCCAGACCCTGCGCCGACTCCCGGAGCCTCGGCCCCTTTAAGGGCCCGCCCCCGCCCAGCCGCTCCACGCCTGCGCACGGCCGCTCCACGCCTGGGCGCTCCGGCGCCTTGGGCGGTGCCGCGGTCCTCAGTTACCAGGTGGGTCCCGAATCCCTGCCCGCGCGCTCCTACCCTCCACCCCCGTGCCCTCCGCGGCCTCGCCGCCCTAGGGAAGGTCCCCGCAGCTGCTCCGTCCCCTCCTCAACCGCCCATCTGTCGGGACCGTCGGACCGCACCACGCCTTCGCGTGAGGAAGCGGCAGCGAGGGGACTTCCGGCCGGGGCAGTGCTCCGGTAGGTTGTCCGGCTGGGAAGCGAGGCGCTGCTGCCTTTAGTCCTGAAGCCCCGGGTTCCGTTTCCAGGGCAGCCCAAGAAACGGAGACTGGCTCGGCGATCTCCCAAAGAGGGAAGCTGGGGGGTGCGAGGCAATTCATGCTCCCCGGCCTCTGCCGCGGCCCTGCCTTCGTCTCCGACCGCCATTCCTCCCTGAGTTGCCTGCCGACCCCAGCAGCCTGTGAGACCCCTGGTCATCGCCGCGTCCCCACCTAGTGATAGGGCCAGGGCGGGACCCCTGTGAGGGAGTGCCCCGCAGGCCTGTGCCCGGAGTGGGCAGCCGAGGATCTGCTGCTGATCTCTCCAGTGTGGAACCGGGCCTGGTGTTCCAGATTCCCCCCCCCCCCGCCCCCAGGGAAGCCAGAACTCAAGATTTCAATACGGAAACCCCTGGTTTGCAAATGTACAACCCAAACCCGACACAGCTGCACTCCTCACCCAATTTGGGGCTGCCCACTTGCCAGTTTTTCAGTAATAATGACAGCAAACACAGAGGGCTGCTGTAAAGCACTTTACGAACGTTAACTAATTTGATTCTCAAAACAGCTTTAGGAGATAGGTTCTTTCCAGGGGAGGAAACCAAGGCATAAAGAGGTCACGTGGCTGCCCCACAGTCCCACCACTGGAAGCGGCAGAATCAGAATTTGAACCCAGAGTCTGGCTCCAGAGTCCCTGCTTTTAACCCCACTAGAAGTTGCTGTTGGTGGCTCACCTGAATCCCCTTTATAGACAGACGGGCTCCACCCCAGCTGTGGTGTCCGCTGCTAATTCACACCGGTACTCTTCTCTGGAAGGTTCCCTTGGCCACTGGGAGCCACCCTGCCCTGGAGCTGGATGTCTGGGCAGTTACTGCCACCTCCCCACCCAACCCAGCCACACCCTGTAGCCAATTGACGTAGGGGGCAGAGGGCTAGATTCACGCTCCAGACGGCTCCTCGGGATTGGGTTGAGGCTGGAGGCTCTTTGAAACCACACCTTGGCCCAGCTCCTTCCCGCCCTGTGCTTCCCTCACACCCTTCCCCTGAAGGTATTGCCCCAGAATCCCCGTCTCAGGCTCTGGCTCTAACAAACCTGACCCAAGCCAGCCTGTCTGCTGAAAGAATGACGCAGAAGCTTGTGTGTCCTTCTGAACCAAGAAGTGCCTGCGGGCTGCAGGGAGTTTATTCCTGTCCCACCCACCCCAGGGAGGCAGAGCCCTCGCCTGCCATGCTACACCCCCCCCCCCGACGGGCCCAGCCTGGCTCAAGTCAGTGCGCACACATCCACCGTGGTGGGCTCCTCGCGGGTGAAGCCGTCGCCGAAGCCCTCGTCGTCCACCAGGTCGGGTTTGCGGCAGCACATGGGGCACAGGCGGTTGCGCACAGCGGAGGCCCGGAGCCAGACGACCAGGTTCCAGCGCTCACCCGTGTCCAGGGGCCGGGCCCCGTGCAGCTGGCCGCCCCGGTGCAGGATGCCCTGGCCCACCACGTGCTGCACCTCCAGGGGCCTGGCCAGGGCTGAAGGTGCCTGCAGAAAGGGAGGCTCAGGCCTGGGCACCCCTGGCTGCCCCAGGCCCTGCAACGTGGGTCACACACACTCACCTGGAAGAGGCCCCCAAAGTACAGGGCGCCCCCCGTGAAGGCCTTGCCAAGGGCCACGTTGAGGGTAAGCTCAGCGTTATCATAGTGGCAGCCTAGCTCACGGTCCTGGTCCGGCGCGTATTTGACCACGAAGGCACGGTGGCTGTCGAGCCAGCCCCCACCACAGTCTGGGTACAGCAGGGCCATCAGTGGCTGCAGGAAGCGCTCCCGCAGGGGTGTCACCAGCGGCTCATCCAGGCCTAGCTCGTGCAGCAGCACCTGGGAGGGGGACCCCGGGGGTCAGCAGGGAAACTAACAGGGCCTCACCCTGGGTACCTGAGGGAGTCTCTTACCAAGTGTTATTTGCAGATACCAGCTTCATAATAATCCTACCATGACCTCATTTTACAGACGGGAAGACTAAGACCCCAACAGGACCCAGCAGTTCTCCAGCACCACAGTACGTACCCCCAGACCCCGATGGCCCTGCCTCACCCACCCCATAATTGTTCATGGTGTTGGGTCTTCCCTTGGGCATGTCTGACTGCTCGAAGTGCTCCAGCTCCTCCAGCAAGGCCTGGCAGAACGGCACTGTGAACACCGGCAGCCGGTAGATACGCTTTTCCCCTGCAAAGGGAGGGACAGTGTTGGCTGGGAGCTCCAGTGGGGGTCTGCCTCCTTGTGAGTGTGAGCCTGGGCATGCCTTGTCACTTCCCTCGGCCTCAGTTCCCTCACCTGTACAATAGGGATAGCACGGGTACTCACCTCAGGGCTGCTGTGACCACTAAGGACATACTGTGTGGGCAGCAGGGAAGCCTTTCCTGGGCCCCCTCATTTGTCCCTGGAGCCTCTCATCCTGCTTCTACAGGTGCCCACAGGTCTAGACTCGGATGTGAGTTCTGATGAGGCCCAGAGATGGGAAGGCACCCAACAGGCCAGTGAGGGAACCATGCGGGGATCACAGAGCCAGCCTCGGGCTTTTCTGCATGGCCCCCCATGAGCCACCAACATTTGCACCCCAACTGAAGTGCCTCTTGGAGCCTCTGTTCCCCACACGGGAAGGCTGGGGGGGGCTGCTCCTTCTTGCCGGGCCCTGTTAGGGAGAAGCCAGGCCAGAACGGACACACAGACACTTCTTGGCAGATGCACCAACACCCTGGGGTGCAGGGTTCGTGCAGCCCCCACATGTTCAGCCAACTCACAGCCCAGCCCCACCCAGACAACCTTCACACAGTCTCCACTGCTGGGGAGTGGGTGGCAATAAAGAAGGGTCTCTCCAGGCTAGGAGGGACGGTTTCATCCACATTCCACCCTGTGCCTCACAAGAGAGCACCGGCTCCATAAAGGGGGCAACACCATACACCTGTCTCCCCTTGGTACCCCTAGACCTAGGAGTACAGTAACCGTGAGATAAGGAGACCTTTCCTGAGCACTGTGTACCCAGGCCGCTCGGCACATTACCTCACTTCATCACACTTTAGGAGATGGGTATTACTAGTGCTCCCATTTCACAGATGATGACACTGAGGCAAGGGGCTTAAGGAATTTGGAAGGGCTGGTACTTCTTGTGGGTTTAGCCACTGGGAGATCCCAGCAGGAGATCCAAAGGCAGGAGCGATGGGGCACTTCTGAGCTTGGTGTGGCTTTGTGGCTCAGCCCCTCTCCCACAACTCCAGGTCGTGGCAGGTTCAAGAAACTACACTCTTGCCCACTTCTTCAGGTCAAGGGATAGGAACTCTCTGCTCCCCACCCTGCTGTTAGCCCTGGGCTGGGGGGTTTGGGGTGGGTCCTTCACCATCACGCCCACCTGTCTTAGTTGTCCCTTTGTTAAGTTCTTCAGTCTCCCCCATTTGAGTGTGCCAGCTGGCTCACACCTGACACAGGGGTTGAGTGAGTGTGTGCTGGGCAAGTGAATAAGTGAATACAGATGCCCTGCTCCTGGCAGATCAGTCCCACCAGCCCTTCTGGCTCCTGCTGGTTTGGATTTTGGAGGCAGACATGGTGGAGGGACCCCAGTCTTCCACCCTCTAGTTCTAGTCCTACTAGGTGATGGGGCCAAGACCTCACCAGACACCGTCTCCAGCCGCTGGAGAAGGCCTTCAAGGTCTGCACCCGGCGATGTGCTGTACTGAGCTGCGGCCAGAAACTCGGGGGCCAGAGCCTCATCCTGGGGGGCAGAACACACCAGCTGTGGGGCAGAGAGCCCCCAGGCCTGAATGCCTCCACCTCCTTCCAGTAACCTGCCCCTGCCGGGTACCTGCAGCGTGTTGTAGACGTCAGGCCGCGCTGGGTGGTAGGAGCTCGAAATGAGGGCTTTCCTGGCAGCCGACTCCTGCCCCAGCCGCCGCCGTCGCTCCACCTCCTGCTCGAGCTGGGTGGCACAGGGCCTGGTTACCGAGCTGGGTGGCACAGGGCCTGGTTACCAAGACGGGGCTTCCCACAGCCCCCAGATCATGGCACAGAGGAGGAAACAGGCTCAGGAAGGCCAGAGCAGGGCCTGGGTTGAAAGCCAAGTCTCCCTACACATCTGATTCTATCAGGATAAACTGCAGGTGCCAAGCTATTAGCTGAAGGCCTCTCCTTCTGGAAGGGGCCCGTCCCACTCTGGGTTGCACCATTCACAGCCTGGCTGGGATGGGAACCCCTCGACATGCTCAACCAGCCGGGCCACTGAGGAACGAAAATGTAATCCCAGCCAAGTCTTGTTTTCCAGAAGCTGCAGAGGGCTCACCTAGGAAGCTTCCCCTTCCTCACCCCCAGGTGAGGAGGGAGATAGAAGATGCCAGCAGCCCTGGCACCAGCCAGAGGGGGGTGGGTGAAGAAATAAAGAGGCCAGAGCCTGTCCGCCCTGGGTGGGATCTCAACTCCACCTGCTGTGAAACCTTGGGAAGTGTCTCAAGAGGGAGTGAGGCAGACAACTTGGTGTTTTCCACTTTCTCTTTTTTGGTGCCAGGCCCCAGGTGCTACAGTTGGCCGGGGGGGGGGGGGAGCACAGGAAGAGGGAAAGGGGAGGCCTAAGGCTGGGCGGACTCCTCAAACTGCTGGCACCAATCTAAAGACGAAGGGCTAGGCTGGGTGTGGAGGGGGCAGTGGAGGGTGGGGAGTGTTACCTCTCCTAACAGCTGCTGGAAGTCCTTGGGGCTGACACACCCTCGGCTGCGCAGGATCTGAGAGCAGAAAGTCCAGTGAGCAAGTCACTTAACATCTCTGGGCCTCAGTTTCCCCTCGTTGAGATGGAGACAGAGCCCCGACCTGACAGGGTCATTGTGAGGATGAAATTCGATAAGCACGCTAACCAGCTGCTGTTAGTAACCGCGCTGCGAGCGTCCCCGAACCAGGCAGCACTTTACATTTACGTTTATTCATTCATCCCTTACGACGCTCTCACTAAGGAGATGCTACTATCCCCATTTAAGGTGACAAAACCGAGGCACCCAGAAATCATGTCCTTCTTGCTGTCAGATCGGAGCACCGAGGCCAAGCGAACGGCCTGCCCGCCCATTTCTCCGCAGAGCCAGGGAGGCCACTCACCGGCCCATAGTCCCGGCGCAGCTGCTGCTCGCCCCGGAAGCGCAAGTGGATGCCGTAGCGCGCCACGTACAAGTTCTCCGAGCAGAAGCAGGCGCAGCGGCAGAAGCGCCGCGGGGCCCCAGCAGTCGCCATGGTGAAGAGGCCCGCGCCGCCTCGCAGGCTTCCGTAGGAGCACTTCCGGCGCGCCCCCAGGGGCCGGTATGGAACCAGCGGCAAGGGTCCGTTCTAAGTTCCCAAGTGCAGAAGAAAACGCAGACTCCGGTCCAGAAAACGGTCTGCAGTGGACAAAGATGCTCCCGGGCTGGGGTGGGGCGGACGGCCTAGGCTGAGAGCGCGTGGTCTTTTCGTTCCGCCTCACAGCCTCCCCATCCACGAGACGGGGACTAATCGCCCCACTTTACAGATAGGCAGACTGAGTCACAGCTTGACAAGTTGGGACTTATAACCCCTAAGGCCTTTTGCTTAAACACCGCCTCCCTTTTCTGCTCGGAGCTTTTGAAGAGGCAGCCAACGCCAGGAGGACAGAGGAGCTCTGGGGTCCGATCTCCCAACTATCAACTGGCCAGTTCTGTGTGTCTGAGCATGGGTTTAGCATTCTTCCCGGGTCCCCGTCCGGCAGTCCTCGAGCCTCCGCCGCGGTCTGGGGATTCGCCGCTGAGTGCCCCGGGCAGTGTCCACGCGGGAACGCTCGGTCCGGCTGACTTCCGGTGGCTGGGCTGAAGGATTCGGGTGTGGGCGGAGGACGGGGTGTGATCTATTGGCGGCCACACCCCGCACGGCGCGGTCCAAGTTCTGCACATCCGCAGTGTGAGATGAGTATGTTTCTTTTAGAGCGTGCACCCCCTACCGCAGGGAGACCCGTCGTAGCTCCTACGTCCCTTGCCTCGGAGACCCGCACCTTGGTCCGCCATGCACCCCGCAGGCCCAGGTCTGCAAAGCCCCGGGAGGACCTTGGACGGCAACTCTGTTGCTAAGATGGGAGAACTGAGGCTCGGAGCAGGGGATGAAGTCGCATTCCTTGCCCTAGAGTTCCGTCCCTGGCTCAGCGTGGTGCGAAGATGGGGGTGGGGAGGAAGACTGGGGCCTCAAGACTCCAGCTCTTAGCCCGGATACACCCCGTTCCTCCATACAGCAAACCTTTGAGCGAGGTACTATTACGTCACCCACGTTACAGATGGGGAAACGGAGGCTCAGAGAGGGACAGCGACCTGCCCCCGAGTTCACCACAACAGGGGTTTTCTGAGTGGTTGGATTATGAGGGATTTCGGATTTTCTGTGTTTGTTCGCCTTTATATTCTCAATGCTTTCCCCCCGCCCCGGGTGGATGCACAGGTTTACATTCACACGCGCAGTGAGACACATACACATTCAAACACACCCTTACGTGCTCACGCACATTCACACACCATCACAAGTGTGCTGATACCATTGACTCACACCCACTCATACACAACACTTGACATACAGACGCAGCCGCACGCTCATTCACACACCCAACACACTCATGCACACCCTCGTGCACCTATCACCCACACTCACACATCCAAAACAGTCCCTGGTTCCTCCCAGCTCTGTGGCAATTGGGCCCCGAGGCCTGCCTCTTGCTCCTACCAAAGCCCCAGGGCCCCAGAGGCAGATGGGAGAGCCTCACATCCTGTGCCATCATGAGAGGCCGTCCTCTTCAGCTGTCTCCACCAGCGTGTCTGGGGGTCCGGGGCTCCTGCCAGCACCTTGAGGGGCTGGGAGAAGACTTCTGCTCTCAGGGCAAAACCTACACCAATAGCCTGATTGTTTTTCACAGTGGCTGGCCAGCGGGACCAAGACCATCCTGAGTGTGGGAGGTTTGCATTGAGTCTGTGGAAGTGTGTTTTGAGTGACAGATAAGCTCCCTGCCCTTCTGAAGCTCAGCCAAGGTGGAGAGACAAGAGTGAGGAAGGAAACAAATACATGATCAAGTTATTTTCATTCATTCGTAAGTGCTGGGAAGACAAGTTAGGTGATGGGATGGTGAGTGCCTGGAGGTGGCCGCTTTAGACTGGATGGCCAGAGAAAGCCTCCCAAAGAGTGACATTTCAGTCGAGCTCCAACCGCTGCAGCAAGATCTGGCCGGAAAGGGTTCTAGGCAGGGGAATTAAAAGTGCAAAGCCCCTGCAGCAGAATGAGCTTGCAGTGCTTGAAGAACAGCAAGGCATACAAGAGGGCAAGTCCCAGGGTGGTATTCAGGCCCAATCACTGGGCTTAGGAGACCACTGTTAACATTTCGGATTTTACTCTACATGTGAAGGGAAGCTGCCTAATCCTTACAACAAACCACATGAGGTAGGAATTATCCCCATTTTACAGAGGTGGAAAATGAAGGTCAGAGGGATTGAATGGCCCACCCAAGGTCACATAGCTTACAAGTAGTAGAATCTGGAATGGAACTGGAGTCTGTTCCATCCGTTGGTTCCCCTTCCCCTCTTCAGGCAATAAATCTAGGTTACTGGGCCACAGGGATCCTGGGACCCAGCCCAAGCCTCCTGAAGGTACCAGGCGTCCCCAAGGGGGAGAATAACCCTCAGGGGCCTCTTCCCCCTCAAGGACCCAGCTCCCCAGCCCAGAGCTGTGTGGTGTGAGAAGGTGTTTAAACTTTCATGGGTGTCTTGATTGCTCAGCGATAGTGAAGGGCCCTGCTCTGCCAGGAAAGGATCCATTTCCCCAGTTCTGTGTGCCTTACCTCCTAACTGTCTTCCTCCCCGAGAAGCCTGGGGCAGGCCTGGCACGTGCATCCTCCCCCCGGTGCACACGGTTAGATTTCTCCCTTTGCGGCAGTTTGCAAGGTGAGCACGTTCTGCTTATCAGTTTAGACCGGCTGTCCCGGTGGTCCCCCTTCTCCTTGGAAGCAGTGTCTCCACCCCTACCCCACCACAGCCTGGGCTCGATCACCAAACGGAACAGCAGCAAGAATATTAATAGTAAGTACTGGATCGATGTGCCCTCACCAGCACTAGGTGTGGTTTTGGTGTGTGTGTGTGTGTGTGTGTGGTTTTTTTTTTTTTTTAAGTTTTTTTTTTTTTTTTTAATCTCTACACCCAGTGTGGGGCTCACACTCACAACCTCGAGACCCAAGAGTCGCATGCTCCACCAACCGAGCCAGCCAGGCAGCTCCCCTGCGTGCAGTATTAGTAAACCTACTTTACAGATGAGGCTCGGTGAAGTACAGGGGCTTGTCTCGGGTCATAAACCTAGTAAGTGGCAGGACCAGAATTACAGCACCCATCTTTCTGTCTGATTGCAGTGTATTTGTGTGGGGTAGTGTGTATGTCTGTACATGTACCTTTATAAAAGCATGTTGCACATTTGTATATTTCTATATATGTATCTGTACACATTCTTTTGAATCTCTATAGAGCACACTGTAAAAAAGGGCACATCTCAGGTGCACAGTCGGTGAATCTTTACAAACTAGACACACCCATGTAACCAGCATCCAGATCCCCAAACAGAACATTCCAGCCCCCACCGTTTCCCTGCTCCGCTGGCCACTACCCACCTCCCAAGGCTGATGACCTACCCTGACTTCTAAGAGCCAAGATTAGTCTTGCCTGTTGTTGATTTTGATACAAATAAAATCATATACTACGTACTGTTTTGTATACTGCTGCTTTCAGCATTCTGTTGGTGAGATTCACGGCTGTTGTCGTGGGTAGTGGCAGCTCATGCTTTTTCGTGGCTGCCTGGTACTCCACTGGGTGGCCACTCCCTCCACTGAGCCACTGTGCAGCTGAAGGACACTTGTATTGTTTCCAGTTTGGAGATGTCATGAATGAAGTTGCTAGGAACACCGTGATTTATCTGTTGCAGTAAAATATACATAAAACTTACCACCTTAACCATTTTTAAAATAGACTTTACTTTTTTTTAAGATTTTATTTATTTGATAGGGAGATGGAATGAGCACAGGCACGGGGAGCAGCAGGCAGAGGGAGAAGCAGGGTTCCCCACTGAGCAAGGAGTCCAATGTGGGGCTCAATCCCAGGACCCTGGGATCATGACCTGAACTGATGGCAGACGCTTAACTGACTCAGCCACCCAGGCACCCTGAGACTTTACTGTTTAGAATAGTTTTAAGTTCACAGCAAAATTGAGTGGAAAGTACAGAGATTGACCATATGCCCCATTCCCCTCCCCCCACTATCAACATCCCTCACCAAAGTGGTACATTTGTTACCATCCAATCCTTCACATGGACACAACATTATTACCCAAAGTCCATGGTTTACACTAGGGTTCACTCTTGGAGTTGTACATTCTGTGGTTTTTGACAATGTAGAATGACACATACCTACCGTCATGCTCTCAAACAGAATAGTTTCACTGCCCTCAAAATTCTCTGCGCCCTGCCTATTCATCCCTCCCCCCCAACCCCTGGTAACCACTGATCTTTTTACTGCTTTCATGGTTTTGTCTTTTCCAGATGTCATATAATTGGTATCATCATATAGCCTTTTTGGACTGGCTTCTTTACTCAGTAACAGGCGTTTATGTTTCTTCCATGTCTTTTAGTGGCTTGATAACTGAATAATACTATGTTGTCTGGATGGACCACAGTTGATCCATCCATCCCCCTACTGAAGGACATCTTGCTTGCTTCCAAGTTTTGGCAATTATAAATAAAGCTGCTATAAACATCCACTTGCAGGCTTTTATGTGGACATCAATTACTCACTTGGGTAAATACCTAGGGGTGTGATTGCTGAATCATGTAAGAATATGTTTAGTTTCATAAGAAACCACCAAACCCTTCAAAAGTAACTGTACTACTTGCATCTCTACCAGCAGTGAATGAGAGTTCCCGTTGCTCCACATCTTCACCAGCATTTGGTGTTGTCGGTGTTTTGGATTTTAGCAATTCTATTAGGTAGGTAATGGTATCACGTTGTTGTTTTTTTTTTTAAGATTTTATTTATTTATTTGACAGAGATAGAGACAGCCAGCGAGAGAGGGAACACAAGCAGGGGGAGTGGGAGAGGAAGAAGCAGGCTCTCAGCAGAGGAGCCTGATGTGGGGCTCGATGCCACAACGCCGGGATCACGCCCTGAGCCAAAGGCAGACGCTTTAACCGCTGTGCCACCCAGGCGCCCCGGTATCACGTTGTTTTAATTTGCAATTTCCTAATGACATGACGTTGAGCGTCATTTCATATGTTTATTCGTCATCTGTATACCTTATCTGGTGAGGTGTCTGTTCAGGTCTTTGGCCTCTTTTTAAAATTGGGTGGTTTAGGTTTTTTTATTGTCGCGTTTTAAGTGTTTTTTATATATTTTGGATAACAGACCTTCATCAGATAAATTTTTTGCAAATATTTTCTCGCAGTCTGTGGTTTGTCTTCTCATTCTCTTGACTGTATCTTTGCAGAGCAGAAGTTTTTAATTGTCATGAAGTTTAGCTCATCAATTCTTTCGTGAATCGTGCCTTTGATGTTGCACTCCAAAAATCATCTTCAGAGCCAAGAAAAATCCAGATTTTTTCCTATCTCTAAGAGTTTTATAGTTTTGCATTTAACATTAAGTCTGTGGTCCATTTTGAGTTAATTTTTGTTAAAGGTGTAAGGTCCAAGTCTAAGCTTTTTTTTTTTTTCCATGTAGATGTCCAGTTGTTCCAACACCATTTGTTGAAAAGATCGTTCTGTTGTACTGCCTTTGCTCCTTTGTCAAAGATCAGTTGGCTATATTTATAGGGGCCTATTTCTGGACACTCTGTACTGTTCCATTGATCCATGCGCCTATTCTTTCATGAAAACCACACTGTCTTGATTACTGTAGCTTTATAGTAAGTCTTGAAGTCGGGCAGTGTCAGTCCTCCGACATTGTTTCTCTCCTTCTATCCTGCGTCGGCTGTTTCCACACAGCAAAAATGACAGAGCCTGGATCTGGACCCAGCTCTGAGTCACTCTGACTTTTGGATAGCCCATCCACGATACTTTCCTCACATACAATCATATTTTTGCTTTTGTTTTTGCACAAACATTAACATACTCCAACTTTATTCTGTCCCTTGTTTTTACTCAATCCATTTAGGAGGTCATTCCATACCTTTATATAACTTCTGTATACAGACACGTGCATACATACATTGTTTTTTTCCCCTGCCACAGGGTGTTCTGTTGAGCCCCGCTCTGTAATGATTTGGCCAGTTCCCCATGGAAGGGTATTTTGGACATTTTCAGACTTTTGCTACTACAGTAGCAGACTGGGATCTTTGCTCCCCTCTACCAGTCTTATCTATAGAAAAAATTCCTACTGGCAAAAAAATAAAATTATATATAATATATATATATATATATATATGCTTTTAAAAATCTGAACTTTGCCACATTCTCCTTGAAGGAGGCTGTCCCATGTGAGTGGCAGAGGCTGTTTTAAATTCAGAGTGCTTTAAGCCTTTGACTGAAGGATGGAGAAGAGGTGAGGGGATGTGTTACCCCACTTGCCACCCCCTCTGGGCCTTGACCTATACTTTCCAGGCTCTTGGTTCAGGCCACACCCTTTGCCTAGAAGCCTGCTCACCTTGCACCTTTCCCAGAGAGCCCTTCCCAGAGTAGCCGTGCATCACTTTCCATGGCCACACCCAGTTTTATTCCTTTATGGCACTTACCACTAAATGAAATTATCTTATGTATTTACCTGTTGATTTCCTGTCTCCCCTACTCTGCAAAGGATGGGTGTTTTCCTTTTTTCACACTCAGCCATATTCCTACCCAGCACCTAGCAATCACTCGGTGTGTGTTGCTGTTTCCCCCCCTCTCCCAATCCCTACCATCCTGCTAGATTTGTCTCTCTAAAATGTATTCCATCCCAACAATTGTAATTGATTTATTTATCATATCGCCTAACTCCCTCCAGCAGGGCAGGGATTCCGTTTCTTCATTGTTGCATCTCAACAGCTTAGAATGGCACACGGCACATAGTAGGTGCTGCACAAATGTTTGTTGGAAGAAAGAGACAGAACGACAAAGAGGGAGAAAGGAAGGAAGGAGGAAGGGAGGAAATGAAGGAAGAAGGAAGGAAGGAAGGAAGGAAGGAAGGAAGGAAGGAAGGAAGGAAGGAAGGAAGGAGGGAAAAGAAAGAAAGATCATAACCTCCATCCTCATGGGCCGGCAGGTTGTCCCTCCAGAGGAAAAGACCCATTAAAGAGCTGGCGCCCCCACCAGGTCAGGCCATTTCCGTCGGCTCAGATTGGGCCTGGGGCGAGCACAGAGCTGGAGGGCCCCGCTAGGTGGGAGGGGGCGGGGCTCGCCGCAGGTGGGGGAGGGCTAGCTCTGGTTCCGCCCCTAGAGGCCCCGCCCCTCCCGGGAGGCCCCGCCCCACCCGTCAGCTGGCCTGGGCGCCCGCCCCGCTCTGCTCCGACCTTGCCGCGGCGCAGCCGGGGTGGGAGGCGGGGAGGAGCAGCGGGAGAAGCGGAGCGAGTGCAGCGCCGGGCGCAGTCTCCAATGAGCTGCGCGGAACCTGCGCCCCTGACGACCCTAGCCCTCTGCGCCCCCTCCCCACGGTTCACCTGGTGCCAGGTAAGGTAACAGGTAAGAGCGCGGCTCCCGGGACCCCCGAACAGGTCGTTCTCAGGCCAGGGTGCCAAGCCGGACACAGGCTGGGGGCGTCTGGGTCCCCCTGCCTCGGAGGTGGACTAGGCATCACCATTGAAGGTGGCAGCCTTCTGGGAGCCTTCTCGCCCCCGCCTCTGTCCCCAGGCGCCCTCAGCTGCAGGTCCCAGCTCCCCCATCGCTGCAGCAGCATCCTTTCCACGCCCGCAGGGCCAATGTTGCTTTTTTTTTTTTTTTTTTAACTCCTCACGCGCCGCTGCCTCTTGGAAAATGGTGGGGGTGCCTTTTGGGGAGGATCCTGGGATGGCTGTTCTCCCCCCAGGAACGGACTGGTGCGACTTCCCACGGCTCCCCACGTTCTACAGAGGCGCCTGCCCCCGGATCCTGAGCACCCTGGCTGTGGCAGAAGCCTGGGGGACCCGACCTGGGCCTGCGGATCTTGGCAAACGTTCCCCCTCAGTCTCCCCAGCTGGTCAGTGGGCCGAGGTTCCACATGCATCCACCCTGGCAGTAGGCCTGTGGGTTTCCAGGGTCTCCTCCCTTATCTCTGGGTCTGTGTTAAAACAGGATGCCCCCTTCCCCCACCTGATGTCATTTAAGATAGCTTTAAGCTGGTCTGACGGGATTCACTGTCTTCTGCCCTCTGCCCCACCCCCTGGAGATAGGCTGGCCTCCATCTCTGCTTCAGAGGGCAGGTGGCAGGTGACCAGAAGAGGGTTGTAGGAAGGCCACCGTAGCTCTCCCGTTTGCCTTTGCCTAGAGCCACGAGTTACTTGAAACAACTTTCCCAAGTCTCTGAGAGAGGGCCAGTCCCAGCGTGCGATGTGGTGGGCTGAGCAAGGCTAGAGTCAGGATGGAACAAACTGGACCCAGCCCAGTCCTGGCGCTGCGTCCAGAAACCCCCTGGTGATACTACCCTCTGTTAGCCCTCGTGTGCTGAGCAGTGAATGGGCCTTTCCACTGCTGGGAGATGACAATTTGGGGTGAAAAGTTCACCAAGTTAAGAGTGAACCAAGCTGCTTGGACCACCTAGGTCTTTGAGGACCCTTTTGTCATGGCCCCTGAGTAGCCTGGGCACGTCCCACCCAGAGAGTCAAGTGTTGGGTTTCAGTCCTGCCTTTGTCTATTCTCTGCATGCCACTTCACTTCCCCAGGCCGCCCGTTTGCCCATCTGTAAAGTGGGGGTGATTACGCGAGGACCTCCCACAGTAGTGGTGAGGATGAGCTAGAATGGGAGGTGCTGGGCACTTAGCCCGTTGTTTGGCAGTGAGTAGCATGCCGTAAACAGTAGCTGTTACGGTTGTAATAATAATTGTCGTTTATTATTTCCTGGGTGTTGCAGACTTTCCTTCTGTGCAGCTGAGAGCTGGAGGTGCCCCAACCACCATCTCTACTGACACTGAAAGCCTTTGGCAGGACCCCCTGTGGGGATGGGGTCACTTGCTAATCCTGTGCCATTCCTTAGCATCTGGGGGCCAGGCGAGTTGTCCCTGTCTTCCGGGGCCATGTCACATCCTGGGTAGTGCCTGCTCTGACCTCTGGCCACCACCTTGTCCTTGTCCCTCGGGCCACTCTTGTCACCCATGTGCTCCCACTTTGCCCTTAAGCTCCACCTGGCTGAGCTCAGCTGCGTCCTCCAGATCAGGCCGCTGGAGAGCAGGGCTGTGCCTCCAAGCAGCCTGATGGTCCCCATTCTCCCCTCCTCACAGTCTTGGCTGGTGGTCTTGTCCCCTTCACCCTCCTGCTCAGTAACTTTAAAAGTAACAGTGTAGCCTGTCCCCACCGAGGGCTGTAACCCGACCCGAGCTGGATTCTGCTCCATCAGAGCCTGGAGAACAAGGACTCAGCACTTGAGAGTATGGGGCCATGGTGCTATAACTGCTCTGTCCTCAGCTTGCTGGGTGACTCTAGACAGGCTTCACCCCCAGCTTCTTCTCTGTGCCTCAGTTTGCCCATCCATATAATGTGGTTCAGATAGTCGGTGATGCTGGAGTGTGAAACTTTGCTTATTCTGGTGAAGATAGACAGCTGGGGTCCCCATGTTGGTGGCTGTCAGATGGGGTTGACATTACCCCAAGTGGAGGGGTGTTAGGAAGGAACTCCCCCAGTGACTGGGAGCGGGAGCAGGAAGAGTGGGCCAAGTCCCTCAGCTGGGCTCTGGCAGATCTGCCTCCTGTCCCACTTCTGAACCCCAGCTTCCTTCCAGGGCCAAGGAACTCCTTGTGCCCACCAAGAGGTGAGCAACAGCCAAGGTGGCTGGCAGGGCCTGGGTAGCGAGCAGTGGCTTGGCCAGGAGGCCTGGTGTGGCACTGGGCCAGGAGCATCCCTCCCCGGGCTCCGACCCACGCTCACCCACTCGCTGGCTTCCCGAGGCCTCTGCATTGCAGCAGACAGGAGCCTCTGCTGGCAGCCCAGCTGGGGCTTGGGGTGGAGCAAGGGACTGGGCAGGGGGTTTTTGTTCCCACCAGCCCTAGCCCTGCTCCCTCCCCTGCCTTTGGTCCCCTTGGAGGTGTGGCTGCTGACAAGGGAGCCTTCCCTGGCACTGACTTGAGTCTACTTGGAAGTGCTGGGCTCTAGGAGGGGCCCAGGCTCAGGGACTGTCACGCCCCTGGGTCCTTTCTGCATCTCACAACCCCCCCCCCAGCATCATTAGGGGGTCTTGCCTACCCCTGGAGAGGCTGTTTTGAAGCATTAGGGCTTTGGAGTTGAGAGCACAGACTTATGCACTCCACGGCCTGGGTTCACATCCCAGCTCTGCCACTTCCTAGCTGTGTGATCTGGGATAGCTCACTTAACCTCTCTGTGCCTCAGTTTTCTTGACTATAAAATGGGGATAATAAGAGACCCTACCTCACAGGGTTTTTGTGAAGATTCATGCATTTAAATCACTCAGAACAGTGCCAGACGCATTTCCCTCAGTCAGGGATGATTGGTGCTGTCGCTGTCACTGTTAACCCTCATCCTGGACGCCAGCCACTCTGCCTCTTGGCCGAGCCACCTCCGGTGCAGACTCCATTTTCCTTAGACAAACACTCCCTCTCAGCACTTGCTATATGGACGACTGTCCTAGCTTCATAGTTTAGAGCCCAGATTCTGGAGCCACATGGCTCTGGGTGCAAATCCCAGCTCTGCTCCTCACCAGCTGTGCGATCTTGCACAAGTTCGTAACTTCTCTGGGCTTCAATTTCTCCATCTGCTAAATGGGGTTGGGTACAGTACGAATCTCACAAGTTTTTTCAAGGATTAAATCAGCAAGCACATATAGTGCGTGGCCTATATAAAAGGCCGGGCCTGGGGCTCCTGGCTGGCTTAGTCAGTACAGCGTGTGACTCTTGATCTCAGGGTCATGAGTTCAAGCCCCATGTTGGACATGGAGCCTACTTAAAAAATAAAATAAAAACGCTATTTAGAAAAAAAAAAGTTTTTTTTAATTACATAAAAGACCAGACACAGAGGAAGGGCTGTGCTATGTAACTATTTGCTTATACTTATTAGGCACCTGCTGTGTGCCAGGCATGCAGTACAGAGCTTGAGAGTTAGGTGATGAGATCCTTTACATACCGGCCCAAGTCCTGGCTTAGGCCTTTGTTGGCAGAGTGATATGGGGCACGTGCTTTTGCCACTCTGTGCCTCAGTTTCCCCAACTGTATATTGGAATGTGGAAGCAACTGCCTCATGGGGTTTGTAGGGTTTCTGTCCCTCTAGAACATGAGCCACTAGCCTTTGGGCACCAGAGCTATAGGGGAGAGGGTCTCTCAAGCTGATCCCCTTCTCAGTCACTACTCAGAGTGACGCCTCCTGGTGTTCCATGCCTCTCCTTTCCACTTGGGGACTCCAGAACTTTGCCCATTTTGCCGATGGGATGACAAAGACCCCAGGAAGAAAAGGGATGGACCCAAGTCAAGAGGTAGCACTCAGAGGCACACCCCTAGCCCAGTCCCCGTCCTGCCCTGATAGGCCCCACTTCCAAACATTGCCCCAGGCCCACATCCTGCAGTGTCCCTGCGGCTCCTGGTGTCTCCTAGCACTGGCTCAGTTCCAAGGGGCCCAGTGTGGGGAGTGCTTTGGACAAAGCAGACATCAAGCTCCAGAAAGCCAAAAGGACCTAGGTCAGGGGGCGAAGGGCAACCTGGGCTGAAGGAAAATATTCTGGAAACTTCCAGGCAGATGTGAAAGTCCCTGGGTTGCTCTAGGGCCTGCGCCCCCCCCCATCTTGGTCTAAGGCCTGATTTGGGGAGGAGAGAAGTAAACGAACATTTATTATGCACCTGCTGTATACAGTGGTAACAATCAGCAGCAATTATTATGTGCCAGGCGCTGTGCCCAGAACTGATGTTCATGCACTAAACCTCATACTGTTTTAAAAATGAGGGAACTGGTTCAGAGAAATCAGTAGTAGTGTATGGTAGTGCTAGTACTCGCACTAGTTACTAGTAGTAAAAGCAGCGACCATTTCCTGCACTCTGCGCTTATCTTGACTGCATCAGCGAGGTCCTCCAGATGCCGGCCCCTGCACCTCCCTGAGCCCGTGGGATCCTTGGCTCCCTCAAGCACATCGGCACACTCCCACCTCAGGGCCGTGGCACCGTCTGTTCCACTCGCAGAGGCCTCCCCCCCAGACAGCCACGTGGTGGACTCCCTCACCTCTTTTCAGTCTTGCTCAAGTGTGACCTTCACAGCGAGGTCTTCCCTGGACCCCCTACTTACAACTGCTCTCACCCCCCTTTGCCTCCATCCCTGGCACCCCATTCTTTCCCTGCCAGCCCTTAGCTCTTAACATACTGTATCATTTACTTATTGTGTTTGTCTGTCTCTGACGTGGGTGTGTTGTCTCCCCCAAATCCGGGATCTTTGTGTTTGTTCATCGTTAAATCCCGACACAGAGAACAGAGTCTGGCCCACCCAATACCCGTTGGGACTCAGGAAACATACCTTAGGTGAACGAGGTCTTCGCACCCATGCTGTGAAGTCAGTGCTCCCCTCATGGCCATCTTACAGATGAGGAGACCGAGGCACACAGGTGCAAGCGACTTGCTCGCCGTCGCACAGCCAACGAGTCGCAAACCCGGGCCCCTCACCCTGTTGCCCCTGCAGGTCTGGCCTCGGCCCACGGACCATGGCCTTGCCCCCATGAGCTAGAGCCTGCGCCTCGGCACCTGCCCGCCGCCAGCCAGCAGGATGCAGCTGTGGAAGGCGGCGGTGGTGACCCTGGCCTTCATGAGCATGGACGTCGGCATGACCACGGCCATCTACGTCCTCAGCCACCTGGACCGCAGCCTGCTGGAGGACATCCGCCATTTCAACATCTTCGACTCGGTGCTGGACCTCTGGGCGGCCTGCCTGTACCGCAGCTGCCTGCTGCTGGGAGCCACCATCGGCGTGGCCAAGAACAGCGCGCTGGGGCCCCGGCGGCTCCGGGCCTCCTGGACGGTCATCGCCCTCGTGTGCCTCTTCGTGGGCATCTACGCCGTGGTGAAGCTGCTGCTCTTCTCTGAGGTGCGCAAGCCGGTGCGGGACCCGTGGTTCTGGGCCCTGTTCGTGTGGACTTACGTCTCGCTCGCTGCCTCCTTCGTGCTCTGGTGGCTGCTGTCCACGGTGCGGCCGGACGCCAAGGCCCTGGAGCCGGGGGCCGAGGCCCAGGCCGAGGGCTTCCCCCGGGAGGGCCGGCCCCCTCGTGAGCAGGCCTCTGGGGCTACGCTACAGAAGCTGCTGTCCTACACCAAGCCGGACGTGGCATTCCTTGTGGCGGCCTCCTTCTTCCTCATCGTGGCGGCTCTGGGTAAGTGAGGAGCCAGGGGGCCTGGCAGGCACCCCGGAAAGCAGTTTAGGGGGCTATAACCCCCGCTTCCTTCCTCTTGAACCTTTAACATTTTATTCACATGGTTCAGACATCAGATTGGTGTGAAAAGGTAAATATTGAGAGTTTCATTCCTAATTCTGCCTCTGATTACCCTGATCTCCCTGGTGAGGGCTGACTACAGGAAAATGTTCCAGAAGCTTCCGAGTGGGTGGGAAAGCACTTTTATTCATTTCTTGTATATTCTTCCAGCGGTTTCCTTAACGGAAGCTACAAGCAAAAACGAGCCTGTTACTCTCACGACCTACCACACAAGATTTCGTGTCTTGCTTTTACCGCTTAACAATATATTTTTAAAATTTCCAATCAGTACCTCATTCTTTTATTTGGCTGCATAACAGTCCACCGTGAGGCCATTCAGGTGATTATTTAGTTGGTCTCCTTTTTTGGCCCCTCGAGTTGTTTCAGATCTTTTCTCTTACTGTAAATAACCTTGTTTGTACACATTTCATATAAATGTGGGTGTATTTGTGGAATAAACTCCTGGAAGTGGGATCACTGGGTCAAACAAAGCATTTTTTAGGAATGAAGCAGAATGTACTAGAGACCGTCAGAATATGCTGTCTGTGGTAAGAGTAAGTACTGTTCGGTGAAACTTTTATTTTAGGTACGTGTGCCTACATGTAAGTGTGTCCTGGTTTGTCATGTGAAATGTGTTTGTTACTATGGTTCTGGCCCAAGCAGTGTGCAAGCACTTGCTCAGACAAGGCGGATGGGAAGGTAGCATCTCAAGGTTGAAATTGCATGAGTTCCGGTGGCCACAGCCCTGGACATGCATTGCAGTCTGCTGCTTACCTGGCTGTGTGCCTGTGGGCAAGTTACCGGACCTTTCAGAGGCTCGCTTCTGTGAAATGGGAATCGTTAGCATCCCCCATGTTTCATGATGTTGGAAAGCTTGAATAAAACAGATAGGAGAAGGACAGGTACAGAGCTTGGTACAATATGGTAAGTACTCAGGAATGTTAGCCGTTCTGAGTTGTTACACGTTTAACAGACAACATCTGGGAGCGGCCCCAAAGCCAGAGTGTTCTCGGAGAGGACAGGCAAGCCCCAGAGCTGACCCTCACTATCGACCCTCTGCCCTCACAGTCCCAAACCCTCGACGCTGTGTGATTTTATGCAAGTTACTTAACCTCTCTGGGTCTCAGTCTCCTCATCTGTAAAATGGTCATGATAACAGTACCTATCCCAATAGGGGCTTACGAGGTTCAGTAAGTTAATATGAATAAGACACTGCAGACAGCTCCTGGCACCTAGAAAGCTCCCAGTAGATTTTAGTGGCTGTGAGTATTGGGATGACCCCTTTCCATTTTAACCAGATAGTTTTTCCTGCTCATGTTTCAAGGTCCCCATGTCCCCTCCTCCAAGAAGCCTTCTTGAATTATACTAACTGTGATCTTTTATCTGTACCTCAGTTGTAGTACCGGTGACACGAAAATCATGCGTCCACTGTCCTGCCTCCCCTGCCAGGCTTTGAGCCCCTTTGGGCCCTTGGGGCCAGGTCTGACTCACCCCGGGCCCCCCGCCCCCACAACCTGGTACAGAGGCAGGCTCACGGACTGATTGAACACATGACCATCCTGCCTGTGTGGGCAGATGTCACCCATGACCTCGTTTCCCCCCCCTGCCGGGGCCCTGTTGTCAGCTGCTATGTGCTCGGGGAATACAGATGTCCTAAAATACAGCCGAGCAGAGTCTGCCAGCCTGCAGGATTGCGTCGCGGTTAAGGGCTTGGGCTCGAGGTCAGGCCCCCACCTGCACTGATCACTTGAGGCAGGGTTACTGAACCTGGCCAAGCCTCTGCTTCTCAGCCCCAAAGTGAGATTTCATCGGGCTGTTGTGAGAGCCGGGTGAGCTGCAGTACGGCGCTGGCCAGAGTAAGTACTTCACACAGGTTAGGGATTGTGACTACTGATAATTATTCCCAGTCAGCAGCACCCAGGTGGGGCGAGCTTTTTCTGAAACCTCATGATCTAAAAGAAAAACTGCCTATTGTGAAAAAAGGTGAGTTTTAGTGTGGAGTATCTCCTAGTACACTGAAATTCTTTTATATGGATTTCACAGCAACCCGACTAGAAAACCTTGGACAAGTACCTTAGCCTGAGCCTTGGGTTCCTCATCTGTAAAATGGGAAGAAGGGTGATACCACACCCATGGGATTATTAGGGGGCGTTTGAGACTTGAAAGGGATGAAGGAGCAGCTATTCAGGTAACAACGCTCTAGGCAAAGGAAACAGCCTGTGCAAAGGTCCTGAGGCAGGACGGTGCCTGGTTGTGAAAGGAATAGCAAAGAGGCCAGCATAGCTGGAGTGGTGTGGGGGGGGGGTAGGCAGAAAGAGAGTAGAAGATGAAGTCAGGGCAGTAGCAGGTGCCTGGTCATGTAGGACACCATTAGCCACTGTAAGGGCTTTGATTTTTACCCTGAATGAGATGGAAGCCTGAGGAATGACAAGGTCTGACTTGGGTTTCCTAGGGCCCCACCATGTGCTGGGTGGAGAACAGACTGATGGGGACAAGGGTGGCAGTTCAGAACGAGGAGTTGGCTGAGAAAGTCCAAGTGAGGTTGGAGACTTGAACCCAGCTAGGTGCAGTAGGGGCCTTGAAAGAGGTTGGATTCTGGAGATACTGTTGACCCTTGAACAACATGGGGACCATTGAAAACGCACGTATAACTTGACTTCCCCGAGGGCTTAACTACTAATAGCCTACTATTGACCAGAAGTCTTGCTTATCACATAAAGAGAAGATTAACACATATTTTGTATGTTCTATGTATTTTATACTGTATTCTTACAATAAAGTAAGCCACAGGAAAGACAACGTTACTAAGAAAAATCATAAGGAGGGGCGCCTGGGTGGCTCAGTGGGTTAAGCAGCCACCTTCAGTTCAGGTCATGATCCCAGGGTCCTGGGATCGAGCCCCACATCGGGCTCCCTGTTCAGTGGGGAGCCTGCTTCTCCCTCTCCACCCCCCACTCATGTTTTCTCTCAAGAAAGAAAGAAAGAGAGAAAGAAAGAAAGAAAGAAAGAAAGAAAGAAAGAAAGAAAGAAAGAAGACATAAGGAAAATACATTTACAATCCTGTACCATATTTATGGAAAAAAAAAAAAAACGTGTAAGCGGACCTGTGTGGTTCAAACCCATGTTGTTCAAGGGTCAGCTGTATTTTGAAGGTGGAGCCCCAGGATATGCGAAAGGATTGGAGAGATTCGTGTGATTCTTGTTGCGATTCAACCAGAGTTTGTGCGCATGCTTCGCGCGGTGCCTGGTACCCAGGAAGGGCTCAGGAAGTGTCTGCTGTGCTTAATATCATCGGTGTTTGCTGGAGTCGAGCTGCTCTTGGAGCTCGCCAATGCCCTTTTCTTCCCTGCGGGTAAACTGAGGCCGAACTTCCGCTCAGGTGGACTCCACAGCGGTGGCGAGAGACCCCATCTAGCAGAGGACTGTGGGGACCGAGGCCCTCTAGGCTGCCACCTTGTGGTCCCTGTGCCAAGACCAGCAGAGGGCAGCAGAACCCCACAGAAGGCCTCACTGTCCTGGCCGAGCCTGTCAAGCAGAGCTGGCCAGGATTCATTCACTGACCCTTACTGAGCGCCTACTGTATGCCAGGCTGTGCCCGTGGAAAGAGCCATGATGACAGTGAGGACACAGCCTGGTCTGACCACCTTCGATTCCGTGTCCATCATTCCCACAAGATGAGAGTGGGCTTTCCAGGATATTGGGAGGGAAAGGATAGGAAAGAGCCCCCAAGTGGGAGGCCAGTTTGAGTCCTGGCCCTTCCTCTTACCTGCCTGTGCTGTGTGACCTCAGGCAAATCACCCAGCCTCTGAGTCTCCCTTTCACCTCTGTGAATTGGGGGCGACGTCCCGCTCACCCCCTCTCCCCACCCCACTCAGAGTTGTTCGGAAGATACAGTAGAATAACGGTTACGAGATAATACGGCAAAAAGTAACGCGCTCCACCAAAGGAGCTGGGTGGCAATTTCCACATTGCTTGGAACCAGAATATCCCCGTCTTCTGAGGTTCTAGAATTTGGACTCTGAGCCCTCCACCAGTGAGAAGAAGAAAGTGAGCTTTGGCCCTGTGGTCCGGTGAGCATCACGTCATCTTTCAGCTCCGTTGACCTCTTCTGTAAAACGGAGCGATAACAGGACCGGCGCAGAATCCGTGCAGAGGGAGCGAAGTCCCACGGCTCCACGTTCACTGGCCTGGTGGCCATTATTAAGAATAGCGCCCCAGTCTGTGTAGATTGGATAACCCATGTTTCCTGTGTTCCTGTTCTCTGCAAAGAGTGGGACGTTAAGCAATATGGGCCCCCACCCTGCCTTCCACGGTGGTGAGAAGCAGGAGTTTGCCAAGAGAGAGAACTCCATCGGCAGAGTGAGCGGAACACGTGGTGTGCGGGCTTCCAGAGGCTCGGGAGGCAGGGGACGGGCTCCCCTGGCTGCAGATGCCCCCTGAGCGCACCTTGTCTCCTGGCAGGAGAGACCTTCCTTCCCTACTACACCGGCCGGGCCATTGACGGCATTGTCATCCAGAAGAGCATGGAGCAGTTCAGCACGGCAGTCATTGTCATGTGCCTGCTGGCCATCGGCAGGTAGCCTGCTCACACCCCTGTGCCCTGCCCCTCCAGGCCTGCAGCAGGGGAGGGAGCTCAGGGGCCAGCTCCTGAGAGGAAAATGGATCAGGGAGGCCCAGGAGATGCCCTGGTGAGCCTGTCACTCAGCTGGTCACCATGGTAACCAACAACCAAACTGGTTTAGAACCTGTTTCCATTTGATGGAGCCATGCCCTCAAGTCGTACCCTCTTGTCCCTAAAATTGGCTTCAGTCTTCAAGGTTCCCCTTTTACCCTCCCTGGCTACTCGCCAAGTGGGAAACAAGGGACAGCCTCGTCTGAGCTGTTCTGGAAGGAAGAGGGGTCTGGCTGGCGACATAGGGTCCCTCGTCCCCAGTAAACGCAATCCCCTCTCTGCCCTCATCCTGGGGACTCCAGTTAGGGACGAAGGGAGACTGCGTGCGGATGCCACCCCTGGAAAGGGGCTCGAGGTTGGGTTCCTCCCGGTGTCTGCCCTGCAAGGGCCCACGCCTGCCAGAAGCGGGAGGGGGCAGCCGGGTTATGGCTGTGGGTTGTCGCAAGGACGTCGTTCTATATATAACATCTCTTATCTGCAATTAGCTCATTTGCCGCAGGTATTCGGGGCGGCATTTTTACCCTCATATTTGCCAGACTGAACATTCGCCTTCGAAACCGTCTCTTCCGCTCACTGGTGTCCCAGGAGATGAGCTTCTTTGACGAGAACCGCACAGGTTGGTCCTCCCACGACCTGGGGTGACCTCTGGTGGGGAGCCTGGCCGGGGTGGGCTTGTCTCACCTTGGGGGATTCAATGGCTGGCTTTTCCTGCTATCCTGTTCTGGGTAGAAACACCCCAGGAGGCCCTGTCTGTGGCTGGGAAGCTGGCCTGCTGACTGAGGTTTTGGTGTGAGCTGCGGCCCCTGTAGGAGGACCCTGGCCAGGCCACCCGAGATGCCTGCAGGAGCCAAGGCCTTGTTCTCCACTGCTCTTTGGGAACCACAAAAGCCAGGACTATCCAGGCCTGTGGCCTGAGAGGCTCAGCTCCAAAGGGGTGTGAGGGGTGGGGTGCAGGGCAGTACGGTACCCAGCCAAGATCCACGCTCCCGAGGCAGACCGACTGAGGCCCAGCGCTGGTTCCATCACTCGCTGACTTAGCCCCTCTGAGCCTCTGTTTTCTCATCTCTAAAATGGGAACAATAGTAGGAGCTACTGTGGGGCAGTCGTGAGGCTCTTAGCCCAGCCAAGTGCTGGAAGTTTCTCCTCCCCACAGTCCAGATGATTGTTTGTCTCCGAGGGAAGAGGGGAGTTATCTCCTCTGCCAGTGTCAGGGAGGGGAGATGGGTTTGGGTCCAGACCAGTCAAGGACGGGCCCTGGGGCACCAGCTGAACCTTCCCTTTCTGAGCCTCAGCTGCCGCTCCCCTCCCCCCCATCATGGGATGTGACAGTCAGGAGATGCTAATGACGAGGGCTACGCTCAGAGCAGCCCTCCAGGGGTGTCTGCTCTTCTCTCCCCTCCCCTCCCCACCCGAGCTCCCCAGTGCCGGCCTCGGAAGCCCCTGCGCATCTCCTGCCCACACCCACAGTGGCCTCGTTGCCCCAGTGGGAACTGAGCTGCCTGTGTTCCAGGGGACCTCATCTCCCGCCTCACCTCGGACACCACCATGGTCAGCGACTTGGTGTCGCAGAATATCAACATCTTCTTGCGGAACACGGTCAAGGTCACAGGCGTGGTGGTCTTCATGTTCAGCCTCTCATGGCAGCTCTCCTTGGTCACCTTCATGGGCTTCCCCATCATCATGATGGTGTCCGACATCTACGGCAAGTACTACAAGGTAGGCCCCGCGGGTCCCTGCTGGGGTCTGCGCACCGCCCCGGAGTGAGGGAGGAGCCTCAGGAGGGGCTGGGGGGGGCCCCCGGGGGGCCGCTGAAGCACTCAGCCACCTGTGCGTTTGGTCCTTCTGGGGATCCTTGTGAGTCGCCTCTTGCAGGCACCAGGATCCATCAGTGAAACAAAAGCTTCTGCCGTCCGGGGGCTCACGTCCTGGCCGGAGAGGCGACCATAAATAGCGGGAATAATAGCAGCAGTTAGAACGTGATGAGATGGTGAGTGCGAGGAGGAAAGTGAAGTGAGAGAGAGAGAGGTGGGGAGCATGGCGGGTGGCTGCCGCTTTAAATTGGTCCTTCTGAGAAGGTGACATTTGAGCAAAGAGGTGGACATTTCCGGGACGCGTTCCAGGCGGAGGGCAGAGCCCAGGCACAGGCCTTGAGGTGAAAAGGCGCCTGGTGTGTTGGAGGAGCCTGAGGGTGGCCGGAGGGGCTAGAGCGCAGGGGAGGGGACGCGGTGGGGAACGAGGGCAGGGAGGTGACCAGGGTCGGGCTGTAGGCCTCTGCCGGAACTTTGGTTTACACTGAGTGCAGAGTTTGCTCTCTCTCTGTAGAGTGTCTGTTGACGGGGTGGCTCAGGCCCCGGGAGCGAGGCCCTCACCCACGACGCAGCTATGGGCACACCGCGGTCCCCTCTGGCCATTCCTTGGCGCTGCCTTTGCCAGGAAAGCCGGCCTGACGAACTAGACCCCTGCCTCACCCTCCTCCTGCTCCACCCCCTTGTGGGTGCTCCTGAGCCGGAAGCGACTGAGGCTGGGTTTAGCTGGGTGCAGGCGGCTCCGTCCCCAGTGACCAGGCCGCAGGGGACAGGGGTCCTCCTGAGCAGGAGTGACCGGCTCAGTTAGAACTTTTGGTGCCCGTGGCCTGAGGCCAGCCCCAAAATGCATCCATTCCCCACAACCCTTGTGGTGCCTACTGGCAGAGCCCACCACCCGGGAGGGCCCCCTCCCCCATGATTCTGGGTCACGGGCCTCTGTTCTCCCTGAGCAGAAAGAGTAAATACCCAAGTTAGAGCCATTTCCCTTCTTCGGCTCCGCACCCCGCCCTTCCTGCCTTCCAGCCAGCTCCTGGACAAGGCCGGAAACCCTGGAGCTTCCCCCCACCCCTGCACACCTCAGGCCCCGCCTTCAAGTTCGGTTGGGCTGGGCCTCAAGGAAGCTCTCTCCGGCTCCTGCTGGTACCTGAATGTGTGGAATACAGCCACCCAGTAATCGTCGCCACAAGCCACACACACACTGCCCGCGGCCAGACATGACTCAGGACACAGAATGGCTCCACCCAAGATGCCAGAACATACTGCATGCTTCCGATGGCCTCAGCGAGGCTTGAAGGTCATGGGACGCGCCCATGCCTGATCCTGGCCTGGCCTTTCTGGCAACCTTCCTTGATGGTTTGAGAACCTGAGAATGTTAACTATTGCAAGGCCTGAACAGCTCTGCCCCGGGGCAGCTTCCAGAACTCTGGTGGGCAGCAGACTGATGGTCCCACACTTGGGATGACTTCTCAGCCATCTATACGCAGTCATACACACACAGTGCAGCCAGATTTCACAGCCCTCCACCACCATCCAGAACTTGGCTAGAAGTTCTGGAATCTCTGTGCCAGTTCTCAGGCTCTACCATAATTTGATGTATATTGATAATATAAATGGCACCCCCTTAATACTTGGTGTTTCTTGTATAGTGTACAGTCTGAACAACCATCCAGAGCATCCCTTTCTACACCAGCACAGGATCAGGTGTTGAGGCTCCTTTTCTGAGAGGATTACCAAAAACTGTGTGGTTGTGAATAACCACCTTTAAGTACTAGAGATGACTTAATGATCCGTCCCCTATCCCTCAGAAGCTGGAACCTCAGGAGCTCACCCCAAGCTAGAGTCTATTCTCTGAGTCTGTCATATGAAGCTAGAAGGCCATGGGGGTAAATGGGGAGCTCAGTCTTATCCTTTTGTCCTTGGACTCTGTGATAGAGCTGGCATTAACTGAGGGTAGAAAAACTCTTAGAGGCCGAGGGGCCGTTAGATGGTGATACTGTCTGTTTTGGGGTCTCTCTTCCTTCTTGTCCCCACTCCTGCCCACAGAGACTCTCCAAAGAGGTCCAGAATGCCCTGGCAAGGGCCAGCAGCACAGCCGAGGAGACCATCAGTGCCATGAAGACGGTGCGGAGCTTTGCCAACGAGGAGGAGGAGGCCGAGGTGTACTCCCGGAAGCTACAGCAGGTGTACAAGCTGAACAGGAAGGAGGCCGCAGCCTACACGTACTACGTCTGGGGCAGCGGGGTATGTGCCCCTGGCCCGGGCAGGTCTGGCTGTCGGGGAGCCAGACACAAAGATGGGGGATCCCTTGACCAGGACACAAGCCTCGGTCCCTCCATGTCGGTGTCAGGGTGGTTACTCTTGACTTTACTCTGCCCCACCTTTCTGCTTGTCCACAGGGGAATGTTTCTGGAAAAGAATGCACCCTCCCAGTGAACGTCCTCATGGGGCACCTCCTCTTTCCCTCTCACCTGGGCATGGGGTGGCAGGGGAAACATCTCAGCTGGGGAAACATCCTTGCCCCGGAAGGGAGTCACCCCGAGGCCAGCAGGACCCAACCTAGGCCGCTGTCTGGCAGGCCCTATGTCACAACCACACACACCCCATTAGAGTGTCTAGCTCCCTCCCTGGGGGTGAGTCACAGCCCCTCCCTGAAGAATGGGGAGCACTTGGAGTCTGTTGCTGTCTGTTGCCCACGTCTGGGAGGTGGGCACATTGGGGCATAGCTGGGGTAGGTATGAGAAGGGTTTGGAGTTTAGGGGGAAGGAGGAGTGGTGATCTACCAGGGGACCAGGGGACAGGGCAGACCACCCCTCAAAAGTACCCAGCCAGAGAGGAGAAGGGGTCGGAAATCCAGCTCAGCTAGCCAAGCCTCTCAGCAATCTACCCCCTGCACGGGTGCCTTTTGTCCCTGCCACAAAGGCACTGTGGTCTAACCATCGGTCTAGGTCTAACCCAGCCAGGGGCTTGGGGTGGGGAGAGACGGCAGGAGGCAAGGGTACCCCGGACACAACCCCTTCTTCATGGAACCTGGTGGGGACAGGAAACAGACCCCATCGTCCTGCCCTGCCTGGTTCACTGTGTGACCTTAGCCAGTGGACTGAACCGCCCTGAGCCATGATCTTTCCAGTGAGGAGGTCTGATAGCTCCTGCCTGGCCTGGCTGAGCTCTTGGGGTTGTGTGTGCATGCCAGAGCCTCACAAAGAAAGCCTTGTTCTCCGCCAGGCCCATGGCTCCCTCCAGCTGGGGGCCTTTGCAGGGAAGAAGTCCAGGGCCGGGAAGCAGGACAGCATGAGTGACAGCCGAGCACCAGCCTGTGGGAGGACGTCCCCGCTTGGCTGGAGTTTCAGTCTGTGGCTGCTAGAGCACAGCCCACAGCTGCTCTCACCTCCCCCTGCAGCTTGTGGGGGCGGGGATGGGGGCATGGCAGGGTCTGCGCCAAGGCCCCTGTGACCCGGGTCCCCCTTCCCTCCGCCCCCAGCTCACGCTGCTGGTAGTCCAGGTCAGTATCCTCTACTACGGGGGCCACCTTGTCATCTCGGGGCAGATGACCAGCGGCAACCTCATCTCCTTCATCATCTACGAGTTTGTCCTGGGAGACTGTATGGAGGTGAGGGGCTGGCTTGGGGAGGGGGTGCTGGGGAGCTGGAGGGACGGGGAAGAGGGAACTAAGGGGGGGAATGCTCCAGAGTCTGATGGGTGGGGGAGAGAACATAATACCAACGATGACATAGTATTACCAAGTGGTTGATGCAGTTCCGCTTACTGAGCAAAGTGACAGGGACAAGCATATTTCCGGAAATGCTCCGAAGAGCACCGTGAGGGGTCTCCGTACTATGCTACCTCCCACTTCTCGGAAAAAGCAGCTGAGGCTCAGAGAGGTTAAGGGGCTTGCCCACCACGTTGGTGGGGGAACCGAGTTCAAAGCCAGATGGGTCTGACTTGGAGATGGGGAGCTGGGTGTCCCTGCCCAAGCCACCCTCAGCCTCTGCTTGACGATGCTTGGAGTGGGGACGCTAACTCCCTGGCACCAGGCTGGGCCACTGTGTCTGCCAGTGGTAAAGCGGGGCATGTGCGTGGGGGAGAGGTGTCAGCGTCTGCTGCCCGTGATGTTCTGCAGTGGCTGGGGCGCACCTGCCTGTCATTTGACGTCGCAGTTCTGCCTCTGGGAGCCCAGGCCGCAGAAACACCCTCACCGGGGGGCAGAGGTGTGTGCGCGCTCAGCGAAGCGTGGCTTCTGATAGTGGGAAGTCCAAGCGTCGGCCAGTGCCCCCTGGTCAGGGATTGGGCCAACAGGGCCCGTCCGTGTTCCAAAAGGAGGTCGTGTGCACGATAGAAGCTAGGCAGCAGCTATAGGTAAGAGGCGGATCTGTGGGTACCGGGTGCAGGGGACCCTGAGACACGCCGTGAAGCTGGAAGAGTCTGGTCCCAGTGGCGTGGTTTTTAAATTTCAAAATTACTTATCACGTATGCGTGTGTGTTTGTAAACACACAGAGCAAGGACTGGAAGGATACGGTGCGTGGATACCCGGGGCCGCCAGGGGAGAAGCCAAGGGCACTGCTCCATGGTGCTCGTAGCTTAACATGAGTGATAACATCTTGATATTAATAACCGTCCTAGCTGTGCTGGATTCCCCAGCCAGGCCCCTCGGTCCTAACATGCAAGGGGCTGAACTCAGGAGCCGGCCGTGTCTGGGTTCAAGGCCTGGCTCTGCCACTTCCCAGCTGTGTGACTTGGGGGAAGGGACCGGAGCTCTCTGTGCCATCAGCAAAAACCGAGATAATGCTAGAACCTACCCCATAAGATACGCAAAGTCCTCGGCAAAATGTTATCACTCACATTTGCGTTGTGTATGTTTTTACCCAAGGAGAATGGATAGCGTGAATTAAGAGCAGTTTTTATTTATTTTATTTTATTTTTTTAAGATTTTATTTATTTATTTGAAAGAGAAAGAGAGAGCATGAGCAGAGGGAAGGGGAGAAGCCGACTCCCCGCTGAGCGGGGAGCCCGATGCAGGGCTCGATCCCAGGACCCTGGGATCATGACCTGAGCTGAAGGCAGATGCTTAATGACTGGGCCACCCAGGCACCCCTAAGAGCAGTTTTTAAAACCGAAATTTTAAAAATGCTGTGGCAGCTGAGAGAGGAATTCCATTCAGAATTCCTGTTCTGCCACATTCTGGCTGATTGGTTGAACTTCCCTGCCCTTCCGTTTCCTCCTCTGGGGGTGATAGCGCCCACCGGGCAGGATGCTGGTGAGGTTTAGCTATAATGGCCACGGGGTGCTGGCTCCTGATATGTTCTCGCTAACGGCTCCGGATTTGTTACTGCTGCTCTTGTGGGGTTTTTTTTTTTTTTTTAATATTTTATTTATATATTTGAGAGAGAAAGAGAGAGTGAGGCTTGGCAGGCAAAGGGAGAGAGAGAAGCAGACTCCCCGCTGAGCAGGGAGCCTGACGCAGGGCTCAATCCCAGGACCCCGGGATCATGACCTGAGCCGAAGGCAGATGCTCAACCGACTGAGCCCCCCAGGCGCCCCTTGCTGCTCTCATTTTGTTGGTGTTGTCATTATCTGCTGTACTACTAGGGGCCCCCCTGGCAGTGTCCTGTGCCCCCCTAGAACGGCTGCTATGTCCCTGCTCTCTCTGCACCCCTTCATCTCTCTGACCACGGGGGTCCCCGCATTGGGGTGTCACTGGGACAGGAATGTGTGTCTCCTCCCCCCGCAGTCCGTGGGCTCCGTCTATAGTGGCCTGATGCAGGGAGTGGGGGCCGCCGAGAAGGTGTTCGAGTTCATTGACCGGCAGCCAACCATGGTGCATGATGGGAACTTGGCCCCTGACCGCCTGGAGGGCCGGGTGGACTTTGAGAACGTGACCTTCACCTACCGTACTCGGCCCCACACCCAAGTCCTGCAGGTGAGAGGGGTGCCTGAGGCCCGCCCATATCATCCCTGCCCTCATCCCCTCTCTCGTGCAACGCCTGCATACCAGGCCTCGCAGTGTAGCCAGGATCACGTAAGGCGGAGTCCTTGTCCTCGTGGAGTTTGGCTGGAGTCACGGAAGGCAGATCATTAACAGAGCGTTCCAGATAATAAGTGCTAGGAAGTTAGTAAATCAGGGTGGTGTGGTAGGTAGGCGTAGCTCACAGGGATGGTGTTAACAGTCAAGGAGGGCTTCTCAGAGGAGGGGACGTTTGAGCTGGGTCCCGAACAAGGAGAGGAGGCACCCAGGCAGTGGAAATGAGCATCGAGGTCCTGCCCAATCCTAGAAAGGAGAGATTCCGGGGACTGGCAGTGCCCAACCATGGCGGAAGAGCACGGGTGGGCTGGGAAGGGTGCCCGCCCCTGTCCCAGGCCAGAGCAGCTGAGCCAGTGGCCCCACACAGTGTCCACCTGTTCCTTGCAGAATGTCTCCTTCAGCCTGTCCCCAGGAAAGGTGACCGCGCTCGTGGGACCCTCGGGCAGTGGGAAGAGTTCCTGCGTCAACATCCTGGAGAACTTCTACCCCCTGGAGGGGGGCTGCGTGCTGCTGGACGGGAAGCCCATCAGCGCCTATGACCACAAGTACCTGCACCGCGTGGTATGTGAATGGGCCTTCGGTGTCCCCCTGTGCTCTCTTTGTCCAGCTGTCACCCTCGTGAGCCATAATGCAGGTGCTGAGAAGTGACAGAGGTAAACACAAGCTCGGAGGGTTTCACCTGCGCACCAGCACCCAGGTCAAGAAACAGAACATTCCAGCACTCCTCCGCCCCGTGTGTCCCTTCTCTCCCCCTCCCAGAGGCCGCGTCTCTCTGACTTGTGTGATCTGCTTCTTTTCTTCAGTTTTACCATCGCTTTGTGCGTCCCCAAACAGCAGAGCTGTGTTTT
Organism: Ursus americanus; assembly: GCF_024610735.1. NCBI lineage: Eukaryota > Metazoa > Chordata > Mammalia > Carnivora > Ursidae > Ursus > Ursus americanus. The sequence goes on along the minus strand of NC_142156.1, from coordinate 19,081,012 downwards.
GCCTAGTTTTGAAAGTCATCTGGCTGGAATCATAGCGCATACGTTCAGCTGGGTCTTGCTCCTTCCGCTCAGCCTTATTTGTGAGACGTCCAGGTCGAGGCTGTGGTTGTAGTTCATTCATTTTTGTTGCTGGGAGATAATCTACTGTGTAAACATGTTGCAATCTATTCGTGCATTCTGCTCTTGATGGAGACCTGGGTTGTTTCCTGGTTTTACTGTTACCAATATTGACATAGACAATTTTGTCCACATTTTCTAGTGCACACGGGTACGTATGTTCTCCCAGAGTGGATGCATATCCCCGACTTAAGTAGCTACTGTCACTAGGGTGGTCATACCACTTTACATTCCCACTAGCAGTGGGTGAGAGTTCCAGCTGCTCCACATTTAAGTCATTTCTAGTACTTAAAGGAGCCTCCTTCATGACCATACAGTTTTTGGTAATCATTTCAGAACGGGATCCTCAACACCTGATCCTGTGCTAGTAGAACAGGGATGCCTAGGATGGTTGTTCAGGTTGTACACAATACAAGAAAAACCAACCACCAAGAAGGCACCATTTCCATCATCAGCATACATTGAATTATAAGAGAGCCTGAAGATTAGCACAGAGATTCCAGAATTCCTAGCCAAGTTCTAGGTGGTGGCAGAGACTGCACATTGTGATATCTGTCCACCCACCCGCATATAACCAGTTGCAGATTGCTGAGCAGTGGTCCCAGGTGTATGATGACAAGGCTGCTGCCCACCAGAGTTCTGGAAGTGGCCGTTAGGCAGAGCTACTCAGGCTTTGCAATAGCTAATATACTCAGACATGTAATGTTCTTGGTTAACATTGTCAGCGCTGGTCTTGGCCAGCTGGTTAGTCCATACACAGAGGTAGTTCCCGGCAGTCTTTTGCATTTTCCCGATGACCAAACATATCAAGTATTTTAACATATGGTTCACTACTTGGATTTCCTCTTTTGTGAATACCTTCTCTTTAGCTCAAATTAAAAATTTTAATTTTCATCAGCCCCGAACAGTAAAATGCAACAATCTAACCACATTCCCATATATTCAGAGAATTCTGTAATTAAGACGTGAGAGTTCCCCTCCACCTCACCTTTTAAATTCCACTCCATGGAGGTTAACTGGTGTTAGCAGTTAGTAAATGTCCTCTCCAACCTGTTTCCTATCTTTAGATAAATATATTGATAAGTAAAGGCACATATATAAGTTTTTTGCTTTTTTGTTTTTTTAAAGAGAGAGAGAGAAGCAGAGGGAGAGAGAGGGAAAGAATCCCAACCAGGCTCCATGCCCAGCACAGAGCCTGACTCGGGGCTTGATCTCATGCCCCTGAGATCATGACCTGAGCCAAAATCAAGAGTGAGACACTTCAACGACTGAGCCACCCAGGCGCCCCTGCATATATAAGTTTTTTTTTTTTTAACAAAAGCAGAATCATGGTGTCTGTGTGTGTGTTTGATTTTATGGATACAATGTGATTATTAGCCAATCCCCAATTTATGAAACTGATTTTTTTTCTATTTATAATGTTGCAGTGATATCCTCCATGCTATCATTTTTGTAGGCTACATTCCTAAAACTGGGATCATGGGACAAGCTTCTTTAAATTATTCTCTCTGAAGGGAGGGGGCACCAGGGAGACTCACATTCTACATTCTCTTCTCTCCCCCTCCCCCAGGTCAGGGGCAGACAGAGAGCTCTCTTAGAGGTCAGGGACTTGGCTTAGCCCAGAACAGCCTCCTTAGTGGGCCCCAGATTTTTGGTCAGGGGAAGCTGAGGGCTTGTGCAGAAAGTGGACCGTGTTGTTTTTGAGGAAGAGAGGCAGCTGATGCTAGCAGCCGGGCGCAGGCCCTGCTCAGATTTCAGACCGAAGATCCCTGGCGTCAGGCAGACCTAGGGCTGGCGAGGCTCCCGGTGACAGCTGGACGGATGCGTTCCTGGCCTCTCATGCCCCATCCGTTCTCCTGCACAGATCTCCCTGGTGAGCCAGGAGCCTGTACTGTTCGCCCGCTCCATCACAGACAACATCTCCTACGGCCTGCCCGCCGTGCCCTTCGAGATGGTGGTGGAGGCTGCACAGAAGGCAAATGCCCATGGCTTCATCATGGAGCTCCAGGATGGCTACAATACAGGTACACAGCCCAGGAGAGTCACCTCCACCCAGCCTGAGAGTCCACCCTCAGGGATATGACCCTCTGAGTTAAATTGCTCTCTGCCGGCCGTTCTTTATTATTTCTGGTGAAATTCACTCGATATTTAGTACCTTTACAGTACTGTGCAAGCAACCACCTCTACTTGGTTTTAAAACATTATTATTATTTATTATTTTTTTTTAGAGAGTGGATGAGCATGGGGGGGAAGGGGCAGAGGGAGAGGGAGAAGCAGGCTCCCCGCTGAGCGGGAAGCCCAATGCGGGCTCCATCCCAGGACCCTGGGATCATGAGCTGCGCCAAAGGTGGACGCTTCACCAACTGAGCCACCCAGGTGCCCCCAAACATTATTATTTTTAAATAATATATGTATCAGATTAATTATAATTGCTTAATTTTGAACTAATAAATCAATATTTTAATGTAATAAATGAAACAATATACTGATTTATATTAAATATTTTATATTTTATATACTTTAACATTTTAACTCTTGTGAAGGGGCTATTCGCATGGTTCAAAACTAAAAATATATAGGGGCGCCTGGGTGGCGCAGTCGTTAAGCGTCTGCCTTCGGCTCAGGGCGTGATCCCGGTGTTAAGGGATCGAGCCCCACATCAGGCTTCTCTGCTGGGAGCCTGCTTCTTCCTCTCCCACTCCCCCTGCTTGTGTTCCCTCTCTCACTGGCTGTCTCTCTCTCTGTCAAATAAATAAAATCTTAAAAAAAAAAAACTAAAAATATATATGAAATGATACAGAATGAGAGGTTTTACTCCATCCCTTTCTCTCCCCCTGTTTCCTCCTGGCCCGCCAAAACTTCTTTCCTTAGCTTCTTCCATGTCCTTTGGGAGCTTCTTCATGCAAATAGGAATGTATATTTTTATTTCCTCCTGACCTTTTACAGAAAAAAAGCAGCACCTTATATTCTGCACCTAGCTTTTTTTTTTTTTTAACTTAACATGGTATCTTGGTGACCGTTCCACGTTGTCACTTAGAGAGCTCCCTTGCTGCTTTTTTAAACAGTTGCATGGTATTCTAGGGTATCAGGCTTTATAATTTGTTTATCTAATTTGTTCAGTTTCCTGCTGATGGACTTGGAGTACGTCCTTTCTTTTGATTTGCAGTATTAGCGCTCTGAGTCGTGTGTAACACGTGCCTTTGCCACCGGGTGTGGGAAAGTCAATCCGTAGGGACAGTTCACAGAGCTGGGGTTCCTGGTGCCAGGGTTGTGCGCTTGTACTTGTGAGCCACAGACTTGCACGGTATAAAATGATAGACACGGGGGTGTGTGCACTGTGGCCGGAGGAATCACCCCGACTGCTCTTGGCCCAGGAAGGTGGGGAGAGCCTGTCTCCCCACAGCCACGCCAGGGTGGTGTATTATCAGACATTGGGATTTTTGCCAAATTAATAGGTAAATATTGGTATCTTAGTGCCATTGAATATAGTCCTAATTTGCATGAACAGGGAGGGAGAGCATCCTTTCATAAGTTTGGGAGCTGTTGGTTGTCCCTGCCCGTGGCCCTTAGAACCACACCATTTCCTGGAGAGCACAGCTCCTGTGGCAGCAGGGAAAGAAAGAGGAAGGGGTCTTCTCTACCCCAGGGCTGCCCTGGCCTCACCGTCTGCTCACTTGCCCCTGTCCCCTTGTCCTGCAGAGACTGGGGAGAAGGGCGCCCAGCTGTCGGGCGGCCAGAAGCAGCGGGTGGCCATGGCTCGGGCTCTGGTGCGGAACCCACCCGTCCTCATCTTGGACGAAGCCACTAGTGCTCTGGACGCGGAGAGCGAGTACCTGGTGAGTTGTGGGGTGGCGGGGTGACGCCAGAGAGCGGAGCGGACGCCAGGAAGGGCTTGGAGACGCCATGGGGGCTCTCCCAGGCCATCAGCCTCCTGGACAGGGGTGTTCAGGGCTGAAGGTCCAGCCAACCAGCTCTTGGCAGAGCTGAAACTATATGACATGGGTTTGCAGTCAAAGCCCTGCCCTCAGCTCATCACGGGAGCTGGTGTCATCCGCTCCCTGAGCCCCCTTTTCATTGGTAAAGAGCGTCCAATGGTGTATTTGTCGCTGACTAGCTACCGTGGCCCGTCCGTGGTTGGAATCACTGATTACGCAGGTCCTCCTGAGCTCCTCCGGGCCGCCAGGTGCCGTCCCAGGCACCGAGGTTGCAGTGGCGGGCTGGCTGGACAGACAAACGCCTGCCCCTGCAGCGTTTCCAGCCCAGGGGGAGACACGTAAACAGGGAGACAAGTCTGAGTTCAACGTGTGGCCTATGGCATGTAGAAAACGACACCGTCATTTGAGAGAGAGACTGACACGGGTCACCCCTGTCAAAGAGAAACACAGCCAGACAGTTGACGCTGGAAAAACAGATTTTATTCAGTAGTGACTGACAGTAGGGGAAAGAACAGAGCTCCGTTCTGATTTGTGCAGAAGGGACAGTGGTGACAGGTGTCTGCTGGCTGCCAACTGTGGGCCGCAATTCTGTCCTCCCATAGAGACTGGAAGCCCAGGCCTGTCCTTCCTGATGATTAAATTTCAAAGGAATGGCCTTTGGGTCCTTGAGAAAGACACTTCTGACCTGTAGGAGATTTATATGTGTGTAGAAGGGACAGAAGTAGGATTTACAATTATAAGCCCTTTTTATCAAACAGTCTAAGAAACAGAGGTCGGGGGCCTACCGTCAAGTGTTGGCTAGAGCGGTCAATCCTCCCGGCAGTGCTGAGCGTTTCGGGGGCCGGGTCATCCCCAAGGCGCGGCCTTGCATTGCCAAAGCCCTGCTGGAGCGTGGCCATCTCCCCGATGGAAGCGGGGTCTTAAGGTGCCGTTTGAGCTGAGACCCAGGGGCGAGGAGCCAGCTGAGCATCCAAGGAGGAGAGGGCAGCAGGTGCAAAGGCCCAGAGCCAATTCACGGGCAAGCCCAAAGGTCAGGGTGTCAGGCAGGTGGGAGTCTGACAAGGTAAGGTGAGGACAGAGTCAAAGGGAGACACAGGCTCCTCAGGCCCTAGTTATAGAGTTTGGGGTGTTTTTTTTTTAATAGAGGTTTGCTTGTTTTTTGGTTTTGTTCTTTTTTTTTTTTTTTTTGAAGGAAAGTTTCAGGTTTAAAGGAAATTGAGCGGCAAGTGCAGAGAGTCCCCATATCTCTCCTTTTCATCCCACAGACAGTTTCTCCTGCTCTTAGCATCTTGCCGCGGGGCACTCTTTACAATTGCCGAGCCCGTTTTAACGCACTGTTACTGAAGTCCCTGGTTGACATTAGGGGTCGCTCTTCGTGTCCTGCACTCTCGTCTATGACAAGTGCAAAATGTCATGCGGAGTCTGGATTTTATTCTTGTTGGGGACACGAAGCTGTTGGGGGGCTTGGAGCAGGAATTCAACAAGAACCGATCGAAGTGTTCAATTCATGCAGGCAGTGGGAGGGGGGGGGGCAGGCAGGTTGCAGGCATTTGGCGAGAAGTAATGGGGTCGCAGTGGAAGGAGGGAGAGACCTAGATGAACTGAGGAGAGACGCTTCTGCAGGATTCGTGCGTGAGTTCGATTTGGACAATGAGCGAAGGATGAGGAATTGAGGGCCGTGGTCTCGTCGGCTTGAGCTTTGGGGCCGATGGCGAGACCACGGGCCAAGGTGAAGGTTAGGGAGCAGAAGGAGCAGGAAGACCAGAGGCGACCAGTTGAGGGTTCACCTGTCACTCGCCACGCGCCTCCCTTGTGCCGGTCCCTGAGCTGCGTCCCCTGTGAACAAGACCGCAGGAGGCCAGCCGCTCAGTGGGTCAGTCGGTTGGTCTCGTGCAACCCCTGGCTTCACGAATGAGGAGCTGAGGCTCGGGGAGGCGAAGCGTCACTAGGATGGGGTGGATCTGGGAGCCGAGCCGGGCCCAGGCGCGCTCGCGGGTGGCTGGGGCAGCGCCCGCACGAGCCGGCCCCCCCTGTCTCCCCAGATCCAGCAGGCCATCCACGGCAACCTGCGAAAGCACACGGTGCTCATCATCGCGCACCGCCTGAGCACGGTGGAGCGTGCGCACCTCATCGTGGTGCTGGACAAGGGCCGCGTGGTGCAGCAGGGCACGCACCAGCAGCTGCTGGCCCAGGGCGGCCTCTACGCCAAGCTGGTGCAGCGGCAGATGCTGGGGCTCGAGCCCGCCTCGGACTTCTCGGCCGGCCACAAGGAGCCGCCGGGCGGCGGCGGTCACAAGGCCTGACCGCGGGCCCTGCCTCTCACGGTGGGGCCGAGGCCCTGGCACCCGCCTGGCAGATGTACCCGTGGGGGCCCCCCCACGCTGCCCCCTGAGCCCAGGCCCACAGCACTGGAGGGCAACCTACCACGTCCCACGTGTCACTGCTTCCTGCATCGTGCCCCTGGTTCCCGCCCCGTCCGCCGGGCCACCACCAGCCCCCCGCCCCCCTTCCCTGCTGCCATGAGCCGCCTCCTCCAGCCAGGGCAGTGGAGACACCACTGGTCTCTCCATCTGGTCTCCCAAGGCTTCTAAGAGAAGGTAGAACCACCTTTTTAAACCAAGATCTTACCAGGTTTTTTACTGCTTGGTTCGATGGGCTCCAGTCAACTCCCAGATTTCAAAAACACTTTTTTTTTTAATTGGGAGTAATGATGGGCAAGGTCACTGAGATGTTCTAGAAACTTCTGAGCCAGGAGTGAATGATCCTTCCTAATAGCCTGGGGGATTCCAGGGGAGAACTAGGCCTCTACCCTTTGCCCCTCGAGAGACGGGGCTTTTCTGTCCCAGATGGGGGACACAGAGGAGGGGACTTCCTCTCTCACTCTTCCCAGCTTCATGAGTCAGGCCAAGGGTCGGCAGGGAGAGTGGGAAGCACCTGTCTGCCCGTGGTCCCTGCCGCCCTGCCAAATCTAAGCCAGTCTTACTGTGAACCACTACTAACCTTAACTGGGGGAGTGAGGGGCTGGCCAGGCCTGGCAGAGCCTCAGGGTGTCCCCAGCCCTGCACCCAGCTTGATCCGCCTCATCCCCTGCTCCCATCACCCCCCTTCCAGCCGGCAGCCCCTCTCCCACATCCATTCCTGCCGCTCTGCTCTTCGGAGGCCCGGAGGCCCTTCAGATGTTGGATGCTTGAGAGACACATTTTCTTCCCTGTCTGATAGATGGGGTGGTGGCAAAGCTCAGGCTCTGGCTTTGCGGGGAGGGTGGGGGGGCCTTACAAGATGTTGGAAGAACCCGGTCAATAAAGTGTACTACCTCTGACCCCTGACCTCTGACCTCTTCCTGGGCCCTCTGCCCTATCACCTGGTTAGGTTTTTCCATCAGACCTAGCCTGTGAGATTTGGTGTGGTATGGGGCCTCCCCCTCCGGGTCTGGAGCCCCACTTCTGTGCTCTTCACATCCCCAGGATCTCCAGCACAGACGAGTTATTCTTGCGTGTCTGTCTGCATGGGGCTTGCACAGGGACATGGAGGCCTGTCTCCTTGAAATGAGGGACTTCTGTGCAAATGCCATCTGCTCTTTTCCATCAGGGACTGGGCACCCCACACCCACTCCACCCCACAGAGCCAAGAAGTCTTACCTAACAGCCCCCTCAGAAGGGAGGTGTGAGACTGGACACAGGAAGACCTCTGTGGTGGTTTTTCTTACTTGCTGGGTCGTGAGGAAGTCTGGGGTCCCCGGAGGAGGCCGGGGGACAGTGGTTGTTCACCAGCCGGGGGAGGAGTGTTTCAGTACCGTAACTACTGGTACAGACACACGGCATACGTCAGCTCGGTGTCAGCCACGTACCCATTTTCCTCACCCAGACCGCGACCAGCTGAGTCCCCTGCTTCACCTGAGGGCCTTGAGGAAACTGAGTCCCAGGGAGGTTAAGCTGCTTGCTCAAGACCACCAGCTAGGAAGGGGTAGAGCAGGGATTCACACCCAAGGAGTGTGCGTGTATGTCTGACCCCAGCCACGGAATGCCTGAGAGTAGAGCTCCGAGGGCACGGGCTGGGGGGACTTTACTGACCTTGCAGCAAAGACTACGGATCAAATGTTGGACTTGCGCTCTCAAACAGAAGTGCCTCCAGGAACCAGGTAGTATCAGAGGTGTGTGAAATCAGCCAGGTGTGAGAAAGAAAACTCAGACAACGCTCTTGGTTTCCTTTCTGCTTTTCCACTTTTGCGATGGTGCAGAGAACTCTTTCTGTTCCATTAAAAAGAGAACACGGCTCACGCCTGGGACTGAATGGCAACCAAGCCCTCAGACCTGTGAGGCAGGCATGGCTGGGCCTTGGCTGCAGCCCCTTGAGGCCGTGCGGGAAGGTGACCTGGAGTTAGCAGATCTGCAGAGATTTTCAGAGAAGCTGGAAATTCCCGTTTTAATGTGAGATTGATTGCTTTTTATAGATTGGCTCAAATTAGTTTTACAAAACCCAGGGCCAGTAAACACCCCGAGGCCGGCTGTAGCCTGTGGGTCACCAGTTGGCAACTTCTATGCCGAACGTCCTTTTCCCCCAAAGTCCTTGGAGCTTCCCCAAGGTTTGTTTTTGGTTTTGTTTTTCTTCTAGGATCCAATTTAGGGCACCACTTTGCATTTAAAGATTTTGCTTTGTTTTGTTTTTACTGTGGTAAAATACACACGACATAAAATTTACCACGAATGACATTTAGGACATTCACAATGTGGGACAACTGTCAGCATCCTCTAGTTCCAGAATGCTTTCATCCTTTCCCTCCAAAAAACCCATCCCATTAACAGTCCCTCCCCGTCACGCCCTCCGCCAGCCCCTGGCGCCCACCAGTCCCCTGCCTCTGTAGATTCACCTCTTCTGCACATCTCCCGTCAGTGGAACCCTACGCTATGTGGCCTTTGTGTCTGGCTTCTCTCACTGAGCACCGTGTTTGCAAGGCTCGTCCAGGTTGTCGCCGGTGTCGCGCTTCCTTCCTCTTCGTGGCTGAATCGTACTCCATCGTGTGGATGGACCACATTTTGGTTATCCCTTCATCCCTTGATGGACACGCGTTGTCTCCGCCTTTCAGCTGTTGTGAATGGTGCTTCCGTGAACATTCATGTCTTTGTGTTAATCTCCGTCTTCGTGTCTCTTGGGTTGACACCTAGGCCCAGAATGCTGAGTCATACGGTCACTCTCGGTTTCGCGTTTTGAGGAACCGCCAAATGGTCACCACAGCGGCTGCCCCACTTTACATTCCGACGTATTAGGGTTCGGATTTCCGCACATCCTCAGCAAATGCTTGTTATTTTTCTGTTTTTATATAGTTATAATTTTAAATTACAGTCATCCTGGCGGGTCTGAAGTGGAGAGCATGATTTTCAAAGTAGGCTTTTTCTCCTTTGATTAATTGAGCAAATGGGGCTGCCCTCTTCTGTCCCAGGCTCTGTGTGAGGCCGTCAGGGAAAACCACGGCAGCCGAGCCCCTGGGGCAATGCACCGTCCGCTGGGGAGACAGACAAGGAAATGAGTAGGGATGAGACAGAATGGAGACGGGCAGAGGGGCTGGGGGGACCCAGAGCAGGCTTCATCCTTAATCCTGGTGTAAGGACCCAAGGGCGGGAGGAGGACAGAGGCAGGGCTGTCTTCGCACAGACTCGCCACCTACGTTGAAATTTTTGAACAAGGGGCCCTGCCATTGCATTTTGCACCAGGCCCTGCAAACTCTGTAGCTCGTCTTAGGTAGTTTTCCAGCTGGAGGCAGGGGTCTGGGGAAGCCAGTCCCCACGGCTACATCTTTGACGTCTGGACGAGGGGGCTTTTTTTCTTCTTCTTTTTTTAACCTGGGCACTTCTCACCTGTCAAGCCCCTGCTGTAGGTCACCCCTCCCCTCGTGCTGCCCTCTCTCTCTTCCAAGCTGGTCCCCGAAGCTGAGTGAGTACATGAAGCAGCAGATGGGTTTTTCCAAATGGCTCGTCTCAGCAGGCTCTGATCCAGAGTGTACGTGCTGGGAGGAGGCCGTTCGTCCGATTTGGGGTCACAGTCACAGCTGACAGCTCCAGAGACAGAACCCCAGCACCTCCAGATGCTGTTCGTCAGCTGCAGAGCCGGAGAGGATGCTGAAGGGGGGCTCTTGGGGCCAAGCGGCCTCACCTGGATGGTAGGCATGGCGGTCCCTCGACAGTATGTGCTGGCCATGGCCCAGTGGCTGTGCCAGGGCTCGGACCCCGCCTTCCCCTCAAGCTCCCAAATCCGCGTTTCTCCCCAAGTCTGACTGAGACCTCCCCTACCTCGGGAAGCTTCCACAACTCATGGGCTCGGAAATCCACCCATCCTCCTTTTCTTTTCTTTCTTTTTTTCTTTTTTTTTTTTATGATTTTATTTATGGGGGGCGGATCCTGGCTGGCTCAGACGGTAGAACATGTGCCTCTTGATCTCAGGGTCCTGGATTCAAGCCCCATGATGTAGGGCTTGCTTTAAAAAAAATAATAATAATAATAAACTTTTAAAAAATAAAGATTTTATTTATTTATTTGAGAGACAGAAATAATGAGCGAAGGCTGGGGGGCATGGGAATGGGGGGGGTGGAGGGAGAGGGAGAAGCAGACTTCCTGCTGAGCAGGGAGATGGACTCAACATGGGGGTCAATCCCAGGACCCCGAGATCATGACCTGGGCCGAAGGCAGGCGCTTCACTGACTGAGCCACCCCGGCGCCCCATGATTATTTTTCTCGATTATTTTTCTCTTCGGTACCAAGTGTTGGTGTGGGTGTGGGTGTGGGGAGATAGGAGTTCTCAGTCACTGTCGTGAGCGTGTAGACGGGGACAACCACTCTAGAAAGTGATTTCCCACGTGTGGTAAAAAAAAAAAAGTTTGAGATGAGTAAACTGTATGACCCACAATTCTGCCCTTCGTGTGCCTGAGAGGAGTGGCTTTAAAAAAATTTTTTTAATTGGGGTAAAATTCACAGAACATAAAATTCACCATTCACACCGTTTTTTATTTTTTTATTTTATTTTTTTTAAAGATTTTATTTATTTATTCGACAGAGATAGAGACAGCCAGCGAGAGAGGGAACACAAGCAGGGGGAGTGGGAGAGGAAGAAGCAGGCTCCCAGTGGAGAAGCCTGATGTGGGGCTTGATCCCATAACGCCGGGATCACGCCCTGAGCTGAAGGCAGACGCTTAACCACTGTGCCACCCAGGCGCCCCTCACACCGTTTTTTAAAGCATAGAATTCAGTGGCTTTTAGTAAATTCAGAATGTTGGGAAACTATCATCACGATCTAAATCCAGAACATTCTTGTCACTCTGGGAAGGAAATCTGTACCCATCAAGCCGTCAGTCCCCATTTCCCCTCCCCCCAGCCCCTGGCAACCACTAATCTGCTTTCCATCTCTTTGGATTTGCCTGTTCTGGGCACTTCATGTAAATGGAATCGTACACTGTGTGGCCTTTTGAGTGTGGCCTCTTTCACTCAACATCATGCTTTCAAGGTTCATCCGTGTTGGAACACGCATCAGCACCTTCTTCCTTACGGAGGAATAGTACTCGATTGCATGGCAGGACCCTCTCCCTTTTATCTGTTCATCTGTGGATGAATACGTGGGTAGTTTCCACCTTCGGCTGTTGTGAGCAGAGCTGCCGTGAATATTTGTGGACACGTTTTCATGTGGACATATGTTTTCAATTCTTTTGGGCGGAATTGCTGGGGGAGGAATATTTTTTTAACCTTATTTTCGGGGCGCCTGGGTGGCTCAGTCGGTGAAGCGTCTGCCTTCGGCTCAGGTCATGATCTCGGGGTCCTGGGATCGAGTCCCGCATGGGGCTCCCTGCTCCGCGGGGAGTCTGCTTCTCCCCCTCCCTCTGCTTGTGCTCGCTCTCCTATCTCTGTCACTATCTCTGTCTCTCTCTCTCAAATAAATAAATAAAATCTAAAAAAAGAAAATTAAAGAAGTAAACCTGGTTTTCACTGTGGTCCTTAGGAAAAAAAAAACACTTTACCTCCCTACCAAGTACACACACACACACACACATAAAACAAAAGCTTCACCAAAGAATATTCAAGTACTTATTACAAACTATTCTGACCTGTGTCATTTAAGAAAAAAAATGGATTTCATGACCCATTAATGCCTCAGGCAGTTTGAAAAACACTGCTTTGGGGGTTTTTTGGAAGTTTTTTTTTTTTTTTTAATTCAATTAATTAACATATAATGTATTATTAGTTTCAGTGGTAGAGGTCAGTGACCCGATCATCAGTCTTATATAACACCCAGTGCTCATGACATCTCGAGTCTTCCTTAACGCCCATCACCAGGTTACCCCATCCCCCCACCCGAAAACTGCTGCTTTGCAGCAATCAGCCCAAGGATGTTTGTAGCAGCCCGCTTTGCATTTGCAAATACTAGAAACAACTTCCATGTCTTTCGTTTGGTTTTTAAAAAGTGTGCTGTGGGACATATGGTGGAATATGGAGGAATATGGTGGAATACGGGGGAGGAAAAGGCATAAATCGGATCTGTGCATGTTAACTTGGATAGATCTTAAAACGAGCCAAAAAGCACACTGCAGAATAACCTGTTAGGTAGAGTTAATTTAGTTATATTAATTAATACACACAAAACAGTACCAACTATATTTCTTGCATCTATAAATATGTGTGTGAAGTTTTTTTGAGTTTTTAATTCCAGTGAATTAGAATGCCAGTGTTCTATTAGTTTCGGGTGTGCAATACAGTGATTCAGCACCATCGTACATCGCCAGGTGTCCTCACAAATGTGCTCCTTTATCCCCATCACCTATTTCCCCCCTCCCCATGTGTGTAAGGTTTAAAAATAAGCTGAGGGGCGCCTGGCTGTCTCAATTTATCTTGGGGTTCTGAGTTCAAGCCCCATGTTGGGTGTAGAAATTACTTAAATAAAATCTTAAAAATAAATACATAAGTAAATAAAAGTAGGATGAGAGTCTATATACTTCATTCGTGTTGGAGTTCATCTCATGATTAGAGGGGCACCAACACACACCCTTTCGTTAAGAATAAAAGTAAATTCAGGGGCGCCTGGGTAGCGCAGTCGTTAAGTGTCTGCCTTCGGCTCAGGGCGTGATCCCGGCGTTCCGGGATCGAGTCCCACATCGGGCTCCTCCTCTGGGTGCCTGCTTCTTCCTCTCCCACTCCCCCTGCCTGTGTTCCCTCTCTCGCTGGCTGTCTCTGTCAAATAAATAAATAAAGTCTTAAAAAAAAAAAAGAATAAAAGTAAATTCAAAGGAAATAGAAGAAAATGTTAACAACGTTCGGTTCCGAGCGTTGGGCACATGTGTGTTTGTTATATTGTTCCAGGTACATTTCTTTCTTTCTTTTTCTTTTTTTTTTTAAGATTTTATTTTTAAGTAATCTCTACACCCAGCGTGGGGCTGGAACCCACAACCCCAGGATCAAGAGTCGCACGTTCCACCGACTGAGCCAGCCAGGCGCCCTCATGTACATTTCTGAATATTAAAATGTTCCCCAGGGATGGGGGAACGGAACGCTCAAAACAAAGTAGACCAACCCTTGCGTGCTAAGCACCGATGAGTCCCACCCACACTTCTCGGAACAAGATGGAAGGCAGCTGTTCTGATTTCTGTTTACTAAAAACAGAAGTTGTTGAAGGGTCAACAGCAAGCTAACCCGTCTAGACATCTCTCTCAGACCTGAGAGGCCACGGTGGGCGTCTTCATTGTCCTCCCTCCCTCTTGAGAACCTCCACTTCAATCCTGCACTTCTCCAGGGCCTGAGATTCTAGAAAGTTCCACAGAGCAGGGACTCTGGGATCCAGTACCCAAACACCCATTACAGCCAAGGTCAGTAATTTCTGGCCCCAGGTAGGAGAGCTATTATATTTCAAATAATAATACAGAAAAGTTCTTTAACTTTTTCGGGGGTGTTGGGCAGGGGGGTCAGAAAGAGGTCATTTAATTGTTTAATGTTTGCCTTTTTTATTGTGGTAAAATACACATAAAATCAACCATTTTAAATTGTGCCACCCAGAGGTCTTAAGTACATTCACAATTTTTCTTTAACTTTTTATTTTTATTTTTATTTTTAAATTTTATTTAAGTAATTTCTCCATCCAGCATGGGGTTCGATCTCATGACCCTAAGATGAAGAGTCACAGGCTCTTCTGACTGAGCCAGCCAGGTGCCCCTTCTTTTACTTTTTAAAAACATTTATTGGGCATCTGGCTGGCTCAGGTCATAATCTCAGGGTCCTGGAATTGAGGCACGCTCGGCGGGGGTCTGCTTCTCCCGCTCCCTCTGCCCACACCCTCACCCCCATTCGTGCTCTTTCTCACACGTTCTCTCTCTCTCAAATAAGTTCATCTTTAAAAAAACAAAAAACAAAACACATTCATTCTCTCCTTCCGTCTGCATGGCCAGCCTGCAGATAGCAGGACCGAGAATATTCCGGTGTAAAACGTTTCAATGCACCAAAACCGCACGAGGCAATTTGTACGATATTCATTCTTCGACTCCTCACTGTGAGCCTGTGAGGAAGCTTGTACTACAAACCGTGTTTTTCCAAACAAGAGACGTGAGCATTAACCTGCAAAAGTCATAGAGCTAAGTGACAAAGCTGGGACCTGACCCAGGCATCCTGAACACCTGAGCTGCAGACCGGAGCCCTTCACCAGCACAGCAGCCTCATGACAGCCCGATTTGTCTCACCAGTTCCCCACCCAGATTCTTTTCTGTCTTCGTGGCTTTTTTTTTTTTTTTTTTTTTTTAACCTTTGCAATAAGTCATTCAGAGTTCCTTGTTCTGACCCAAGGACTGGGAATTGCTGAAGGTGTCTGTGCTGAGTCACTAACAGGGAAGAATGAAGAGACAGAGCATAACCAGTGTTTGCTTTCTTGGGCCAGGAGGAAGTAGTCCATTTAAATAGCTGAGTCACTCCTGGGCGGTCCCAACAGCAACCTCAGATGACACAGACAGGCCTCAGGTTGTTGCCGGCGGCGTTGTTGCCGCTCCTTACCTTTGACAACCTGAGATCAGTCATTCAGCAATGATTGTTACGTATTGAGCGCCTACTGTGTACCAGGCACTGTGCTAGGTTGTGGGTCACCATGGAACAGAAGAGGTACGAGGTCACCTATGTTCTAATGGAGCGTGAACCCCAAATGATGAAAAGACAAGAGGGTGATTTGGGGGAGGGAGCTGTTTGAGCTGGGGTCGCCTGAGGAGGTGACGTCTGAGCTGAGCGAGGCGAGGGGCCAGCCACAGGTTTCTGGGGGAAAGAATGAGCCAACCACAATCTGGTGGGTCCTCAGAACGTTGAACACAGAGTAACCATATGACCCAGCAATTCCACTCCTAGGTAGAGACCCTCAAGAAATGAGGACCTGTCGACGCAGAAACATTTTTTTTTATGATTTTATTTATTTATTGGACAGAGCGAGAGAGGGAACACAGCAGGGGGAGTGGGAGAGGGAGAAGCAGGCTCCCAGCAGAGGAGGGAGCCCGATGCGGGGCTCGGTTCTAGGACGCTGGGATCATGACCTGAGCTGAAGGCAGACGCTTCACTGAGCCCCCCAGGCGCCCCTCATGCAGAAACTTTACATAAATGTTCATAACAGCTCTATTCACAGTAGCCAAAAGGTGGAAACAGCTGGATTGTGGGTGAAGTAAGCAATGGATAAAGAAACGGTAGTGTGTGGAATAGGCTCCGCCGTAGAAAGGGAGCAAAGATCCAACCCCTGCTGCCACGTGCGTGAGCCTTGGAAACGTCAAGCTAACGGAAGCAGCCGGTCACAAACGCCACATAGTGTGTGACTCCCTTCGTACGACACGCTCAGAACAGGCAAATTAATGTCAGAAAGCAGGTTAGCAGTTACCGAGGCATGGAGGTGGGGGGGATGGGGAGTGACTGCTTTCGTGGGTATGAGGTGTCTTTACCGGTTGATGAGAAAGTTCTGAAGCGTGAGAGACCTAGAGGTTGCGTGGCACTGTGAATACACTAATACCAATGCATTCGCACACTTGAAATGGTTAAGTACACACACACACACACACACACACACACACACACACACACACACACGGTGGGTAGAAGAAGATTGATCTGGGCAAAGGAATGGCAAGTTTAAAGATCGCAAGGCAGGAAGAAGCCTGGAATTGTGGAGCAGGAAATGGGCAGTGACAGGGAAGCATGAAGAAGGTAAGGGAAGAAGGAGGGACAGTCCAGCGGCTTCCGGGAGGGGGTTGAGCTACTCTGGCCCGAGTGGAGAGTGTTGGAGGGTTTTGATCAGGGCGTAGAAAACGTGCTGGACTGGACGGGGCCCAAGAGAGGCAGCAGGCACGCCATCTCCCCACCCCAGGCAGCCAGGTCTGGGCTCAGCCCAGTCCGTACGTAGCCTTGGAGAGGGACCCTCACTGAGGACGTCCTGCTGTTACTTAGAACTGAAGGCGCCTGGGCTGTGTGAGTGCTTTCAGAATAACACTTCAAAGAATTTTCTGATGGAACTAGAGGGTGTTATGCTAAGCGAAATAAGCCAGTCAGAGAAAGACAATTATATGATCTTGCTGATATGTGGAATTTAAGAAACAAAACAGAGGATCATAGGGGAAGAGAGGGAAAAAATAAAACAAGACGAAATCAGAGAGGGAAACAAACCATAAGAGACTCTTAAGCATAGGAAACAAACTGAGGGTTGCTGGAGGAGAGAGGGTTGGGCGGATGGGGTAACTGGGTGATGGGCATTAAGGACGGCACGTGATGGAATGAGCACTGGGTGTTATATAAGACTGATTAACCGCTGACCTCTACCTCTGAAACCAGCAATACATTGTATCTTGAATTTAAATAAATTTTTAAAAAAAGAATCTTATGCTCTATATACAACAAAAAAAAACCCAGTATCAGCTAGAGCCCTGGGGTAGATACACAGTAGAGGCCCTTCACCTTTCCTGGCCCCAGAGCAATTCGGCACACTCCCTAAGGCAATTAGAGACTCTGTGACACTCCCCCCCACACACACACACAATGACTCTTGGCAGTTATGTAACCCCTTCAGTTGACAGGCCTGGTCAGCTGCCAGATGTGAGTTCCCTGACCTCTGACCCTCAATTATCTGGCGATTCTGGATATCAGCCTAGAGAAAGGGAAGGCTTTTTCCACAGAGGAGACTGGCTGGAAGCCGGGACTGATGCGAGCTGGCTCCAGTCAAGGACAGGCTTTTCCAGAGCAGGAAGATGGCTGACATCCGTTGTGCCCTACGGCCCGTGGGCATCTCCCTGATCCCCTACTACCCTAGCTGGTCTCCTCCGTTCTCATCGATTTGACCTGTCAAGCCTTCCCTGGCATGTTGCTTGCTCTTTGAACATACTAGAAATTTCTTAAAGCCTTTTCACACCTGCATCCCCCACCTAGTAGGTGTGCTCCTTGTTCGTAAGTAGGTGTTTGAACCTTAACCACGCGACAAACTCCTACAATCTCCCCGCCTACTCGATCTCTCCTCTCTGATGTCCCACCGGCCCCTTGGACTCATCGCGACAGAAACGTAGCCCCAGGCTTTCCTCCCAAACCTATTTTTCTCATAGTCACCTTCATCTTAGTTAATGACACCGTCTGCCAGGTGCTCAAGTTCAAATATCCGGGCATCATACACGCCCAACTCCTCCCTTCTTCTGTCCCCTACAATTCACCTCTTGGTGAGGCCTGCCAGACTGTCAGGGGGTCAGACCTCTCGAGCTGGATTCTCTTTCTCCATCTCCCACCGAGACCCAAGCAGCATCCCACATGCAGGGCTGCGGCAATTGCACTTCCCGGCTCCACCCGCATGACCCATTCTCCACAGTCACCAGCCAGATCTAACTTTTTTATTAGCAGACTTTGTCTTTTAGAACTGTTCTAGATTTACAGAAATATTGCAACAGTAGTACGGAGAGTTCCTGTAACTCGCTCACCAGTTTCCCATTATTAATAACTTACATTAGGACAATCCATTTGCCCCGATTAACCAATATTGATATGTTATTATTAATTAAATCCCATTGTTTATTTAGATTTCCTTAGTTTGTCCCCTAACGTCTTTCTTCTGTCCCAGATCCTGTCCAGGACACCATGTTCGGTATAGCCCTCGAATCTCCTTAGGCTCCTCGGGGTTGTGACAGTTTCTCAGTCTTTCCCTGTGTTCGTGACCCAGACAGTTTTCAGGAGCACTGGTCACGGACTTAGTAGGTGGTCCTCCGTTGGGATTTATCCAGACCCAACTGACAGACATCACTGACCCCAATCCCAGGGGATGGTCGAGAAGCTTGTCTGGATGCCAAGCAACCAGGAAGAAGAAAAAGGAACAAGAAGAGAAAATTCCTGAGGAGCTGTCACAGCTCACCCGCAGACACGCCTCGGCTGGGAGCACAGGGTGCTGCAGCTGGGAGCTGATCTGAGGCGGCCCTGCCCGGGGGTGCCCTGGGAGGCTGGCAGCAAGCACAGCTCCTCTTCAGAGCACGGCTCTTTCATCCTAGGCCTCTCGGAATCCTTGCAAATAATTTCCCAATGGTAACGACCAACATACAGTTAAGAAAATCTGGCCCACAAGGAAACAAGGCACCGGGAACGAGAACCAAGAGAAAGAAGAGAGCAGCAGAAACAGACCCATATGGACCTCAGATTCTGGAATTTTCCCAACACAGATTCGAAAATAGTTATGCTTACCCTGTGTAAAGAAATAATCACCAAGCTTGAAGGTGTTTACAAGGAATGGAAGGCTGTAAGAAGTGGCAGAGCAGATTTGATAAAGAACAAGACAGAACTAGAGATATTAAAAAATAATAATAAACTCAACTGTAGGGGCGCCTGGGTAGCTCAGTTGATTAAACGTCTGCCTTCAGCTCAGGTCATGATCCCAGGGTCCTGGGATCAAGCCCTGCGTTGGGCTCCCTGCTCAGTGGGAGCCCTACTTCTACCTCTCCCACTCCCCCTGCTCATGTCCGTCCCCCCCCTTCTCTTTCGGTCAAAATAAATAAATAAAATCTTTAAAAATAAACTCAACTGTATTTGACAGAAGATCAGACGCAGCAGAAGGATTGACGAGGTATCAGAAGAAATTATCCAGGGACGCCTGGGTGGCACAGCGGTTGGGCGTCTGCCTTCAGCTCAGGGCGTGATCCCGGCGTTCTGGGATCGAACCCCACATCAGGCTCCTCCGCTATGAGCCTGCTTCTTCCTCTCCCACTCCCCCTGCTTGTGTTCCCTCTCTCGCTGGCTGTCTCTATCTCTGTCAAATAAATAAAAAATTAAAAAAAAAATATGCTTTAAAAAAAAAAAAAGAAGAAATTATCCAGAATGTCACACAGAGAGACGACAAAAAAAAAAAAAAAAAGATAATACCAGAGAGAGGAAAGGAGAATGGGAAGATTCTGGGAGATGTGTTGTTTGCATTTGTTTGAAGTTCAGACAGAGGCAAGGAGGACGGCAGAGGAAGCTTTTTAAGAGGTAATGGCTGGGACTTATCCAGAATGGATGAAAACATGTCAACCTACAGATTTGAAGAGGCCAAATATTTGTCGAATGAATGATTCAACATCTTTCAATAGGAATGAAAGGTTCCTTGGTGAGCGTGCCCTGCCCCCTCCTCCCCCTTCCAGTGTGAGCCCCCCCCCCCCCCGCGTTCTTCCCCAAAACTTTGCACACAGTGGGAGCCAATCCACGTAATTGAAAGTCTGTCAGCCTGCTGCCAGCTCTTCCTGCCAGATGTCCTTCACCCACTGTTCAGCCTTTGTTGTCTTGCCTCGCCTCCCTAGTTATCTGTGTGGTTTAAAATAGGCGGGCAGGGAGAGGAATGTTGCCCAGCTACTGAGCTGAGACAAGCCCAGCTTGCAACCCCAGAGATTCTCCAAAACTTTCCCCTCAGGGAAGAGGAACACCTAAACCTGCTTAGCAGTCTTTCTCTCTTGGAACAAAGAGAAAGATTTCTGAACCCAGGAAAACACTCCAGTAGCCCTCCAGCTGAGCAAGGAGGGGGTAAAGGATGAGGACAGGTTCGTGGAGTTGTCACTCTCTGCTGGGCCCCCACCAGGCATCCGGGGAATTGCACGCCACCTGTACAGGGCTGACTGGTCAAGGCGGCATCACTGGCCCCATGCACGCTTTTCTAGAACTATAATGCCTTGTTTTTGTAGTGAAGGACCTGAAACAGGAACCAATCCCATTTTTCAGAAGGGAAAACTGAGGTCCAAGAAGCAAAGAGATCTGCTCATCTTTTCAATTGCCAGAGCCCAGTTTCTCTGGTGGGCCAGATCAGGCTGTTTCTTCTCATTGAAAATGAACATCAGTACTTGCCCCCACGAATCAAAGTCTTGTCACGTTCAAAGTTGGCCGCTGGACTCTGTAGAGACCGCCGTCTGACTTTCCCGATCATAGGAAATTGGATCAGTTCATTGGCAAGGACAGATCAAATGCAGGTGGAAAGGGTTTCAGTCAGTTTACAGAAGAAGGCAAACAAGGACAGGTCGATAGAGCGCAAATGGAAGACGTGTGGGGTTGCCAGAGGGAGTACAGATAACACGGTCCGGCGTGGACGAACTCTGAAAAATCACGCGAAGTTGAGGAAGCTGGGTACAGAAGCACAAATACTGTATGATTTCATTTACACGAAATACCTACAACAGGCAAATTCAGAAAGTGGAATCGAAGTCACCAGAGGGTGGAAGAGGGGGACAGGGAGTTGGTGTTGAACAGGGACAGAGTCCTGGTTCAAAAATGTTCTGGGGGTGCCTGGGTGGCTCAGTTGGTTAAGCGTCTGCCTTCGGCTCAGGTCATGATCTCAGGGTCCTGGGATCGAGCCCCGCATCGGGCTCCCTGCTCAGTGGGGTGTCTGCTTCTCCCTCTCCCCCCACTCCTGCTCATGCACGCTCATTTCCTCTCTCTCTCTTTCACGCATGCACGCTCTAATAAATAAGTAAAACTTAAAAAAAAATGTTCTGGAGGGGCATCTGGGTGTCTCTGTTGGTTAAGTGCCCGACTCTCGATTTCGGCTCAGGTCTTGATCTCAGGGTGCTGAAATCAAGCCCTGCGTTGGGCTCTAAGCTCAGCTGGGAGTCTGCTTGAAATTTTCTCTCTCCTCCCTTTGCCCCCCACCCCACTCTCTCTCTCTTAAAAAAAAAAAAAGAAAATGTTCTGGAGACAGATAGTGGTGATGGTTGTACAGGAATAGGAATGTACTTTGTGGCACCAAGTGGCAGATTTAAAAATGGTTAAGATGGTAAATTTTATCTTATGTATAGTTTGCATGATACACAAATATTTTTAAAAAGTGGTAGCTGAACTTATTCTGTATTTATTAATAGAGGTGGCTCCTAGAACTAGAAAAAAGCATGTCACATAACATGATGCCATTTGGGTTTTTTGGGGGTTTTGTTTTGTTCACAAGAACTCCACCAGGGGCGCCTGGGTGGCGCAGTCGTTAAGCGTCTGCCTTCGGCTCAGGGCATGATCCCAGAGTCCTGGGATCGAGCCCCACATCAGGCTCCTCCGCTATGAGCCTGCTTCTTCCTCTCCCACTCCCCCTGCTTGTGTTCCCTCTCTCACTGGCTGTCTCTATCTCTGTCAAATAAATAAATAAAATCTTAAAAAAAAAAATTCCACCAAAGCCAATACTAGGTAAATATGCTATGTCTTCATATGTACATATGTTAAAGCATAAAAATGGTCTGGAAAAATGCACCCCGTAGAGTTAATAGTGGTCTCTCCCTGGGGAAAGGCTGGAGGATAGAGCTAGGCGTCAAAGGAGGTCTTAGGTTCTAATTTATTTGTTGTTGTTGTTTTTTTAAAGATTTTATTTATTTCCACAGAGAGAGAGAGCACAAGCAGGGGGGCGGTGGCAGGCAGAGGGAGAAGCAGGCTCCCTGCTGAGCAAGAAGCCCAACACGGGACTCAATCCCAGGACCCCAGGATCATGACCTGAGTTGAACCCAGACACTCAACCGACTGAGTCACCCAGGCGTCCTTAATTTATTTGTTTTTAAAGGAGAATGGAAGAGCAGGCTGAATACCCCCTCCTCCCTCCCCCCCAGTAAACCTCATCCCAATCCTCAGCACCTGTCAGTGTTGCCTTCCGGGGCAAAAGGGGCTTGGCAGGTGTGATTCAGCTAGAGCTCGTGGCGTGGGCGATCCAGGTGGCCCATATAACCACAGGTGCTTATAAGGGGGGGGGAAAGAGGCAGGAGGGTTTGGGGGAAGACGTGAGAGGGGAAGTAGAGGTCTCCGCCGTGCACTTTGAAGGACGGAGGGAGCCACCAGCCAAGGAGTGCGGTGGCCTCTAGAAACTGCGAGAGGCAAGGAAGCAGTTTCTCCCCTCCCAGCCTCCGGAAGGAACCTGTTCTGCGGACGCCTTGGCTTTGGGGCTTCTTGACTTCCATTCCTGAGCTCCAGAATGTAAGAGAGTAAGTCTGTGTTGGGTGGCGGTTTGTTAAAGAGGCGTGGGAGACGAACGCGGCTGGGTTCTCGTGTTACTTGTGCGGTTGAACATCACAGAAGGTACATAAGCAAATAGACGAGAGACGCGGGAGGAGGGAGCAGATCTGGGGCGGGTCAGGTGAGGCAGCCCCCCCCCAAGAGAAGGGTGAATTCGGTGGGCTTCTGGAACTGAGGTGGAGTTGAGGTGAGAGGTGCCTGAAGTGGGGGGGTGTCGCGAGGCGATTAGCGTGTCACAGCCACCTGGGGAACTAAAGGTGTTCACGAGATCGACTCACATCCTCACACGTCCTTCTGCCTAAGATTAGACCTGCAAAATTTCACAGTGCTCAGAACAGTCCCGATTTAGGGTCTGAATTTACACCTTCTGCCGAGAAGGATCTTCACTTAAAAAACGCATAGAATTAAAAGAACGAAACGACTGCGGCTATTTCAGTGCCAGCAGAGGCACTGTGAGCTTGGGCGGTGTCTCTTGAGGGAGCCTCGGGCGCTCTTGGAATTATCTGAGGGTCGGATCCTGCTAAGGAGTCGCATCTATTCATCTTGAGGGACGTGGGTCCAAAGGACAAATTCCATGCAAGTGGAATATAAGTCCCCTTTAAAAAAATAAAGGGGGGAGCTGGCAGGGTAGAGATGAGCAAAGTTGCTTGAATATGCATTGAAAACACTTGGGGGGGGGCACCTGGGTGGTTCACAGGTTAAGCGTCCGACTCTGGATTTTGGCTCAGGTCATGATCTCAGCCTCATGAGATCGAGTCCCACGTGGGGCTCTGTGCCGAATATGGCCTCTGCCTGAGATTCTCTCTCCCGCTTTGTGCAGCACCCCCGCCCCTTTCTTAAAAAAAAAAAAAAAAAAAAAACACAGAAAGCTGTTAACAATGGTGTCTGTTCTACACCCTTCTCTACCATTTTAATTTTATACCATTTTACAACTTAAAAAAAAAATCTTATTTGAGAGAGCGCACGAGAGCACAAGCGGAGGAGAGAGAGAAGCAGACTCCCCGCTGAACAGGGAGCCCGTTTCGGGTCTTGATCCCAGGACCCCGAGATCATGACCTGAGCTGAGGGCAGCCCGTTCACCGACTGAGCCTCCCAGGTGCCCCCATTTTATGACTTCTAAAAATTACAAAGTGAGGGGCACATGATTCCCCCCTCCTGAGGTGGGGGCTGTGCTGACTGCCTTCCTTCCAAGGGCCGGGGGTGGGGGTGGGGCAGAGAGTCTCCGCAGGTGATCAAGTTTCCCGTCAATGGCATCAATCAAGTTTGGTGGATACTCCTGACGTGATGACGATGGCACGTGGCCTGTTTTCCTCCTCAAGACCCATAATCACAGTCTAAGCATGAGGAAAACCTCAGACAAATCCCGATAGAGGACCACCCGCAGGCACCCCTGAGAACTGCCAGGTCATCAAAAACAGGGAAAGCCTGAGCGGTTGCCCCAGCCGAGGGGAGCCTGAGGAGACTTGGGGAGTAAGTGTAATGCAGCGCCCTGGACGGGGTCCTAGGACAGAAAAAGGACGTTAAGGGGAAAAACCAAGGACACCTAATAGTATGGACTTTTTTTTTTTTTTTAAGATTTTTATTTATTTATTTGACAGAGACAGCCAGCGAAAGAGGGAACACAAGCAGGGGGAGCGGGAGAGGAAGAAGCAGGCTCCCAGCGGAGGAGCCTGATGTGGGGCTCGATCCCACAACACCAGGATCACGCCCTGAGCCGAAGGCAGACGCTCAACGACTGCGCCACCCAGGCGCCCCAATAGTATGGACTTTATTACTGAAGTATCAACATGGGTTCACTAATTGGGGCATCTGTACCATATTAATGTAAAATGTTAACAGGGAAACTGGGTGAGGGGGTATCTGGCAACTTTCGGAACTACTTGATTTCTCTGTAAATCTAAAACCATTAAAAAAAAAAATCTAGGGGCGCCTGGGTGGCTCATATGGTTGGGAGTCTGCCTTCGGCTCAGGTCATGATCTCCAGGTCCTGGGATGGAACCCCATGTCGGGCTTCCCCTGCCCCTCCCCCCTGCTTGTGCTTCTGCATGTGTGTGCGTGCTCTGAAATAAAATCTTTAAAAAAATATTTTAAAAATCTATTAAAAAGTGGTTCAATTCAATTTCTAGGAAATTGTGTCATGTGTACCTCACAGAGGTACTCAAAGACATGTACACACAGGTCCTCATTACATCGTGCTACGGGGACAAGAAGGAAGCTAAAGGCCCCGAGTGGGCGCTCTGGAATACCCTATAGCAGTTAGAGATTGTGGTCTGGCAAAAACGACTGACTTGCCAGTTGCCAAGTAGCGAGATCCCACTTCTGCTAAATGGAAAGTTACCTAGGTGCCTGTTTTTCCTAGACTTAGGAAGAGTCGAGAGAGAGAGACACAGAACTGTCTGCTGTAGTTACCTCGGAGATAGGAGGTCGGTTGGACTTGTGGTCTTTAACATCGCAGTTTACCTCTCTAATGTTTGGACCGTTTTTATAATAAATATTTAAGTATTTGAATGTTAATTCGTATGCATTCTTATGAAATATTCTAGATTGGCCCAGAGGGATAGAGAACATTAAACCCGTCATCCAGCTAAGAAATGAAAGATGCAAATTACTTTTATGACTAAAAAAAAAACCCCAAACTCTATTCAGGTTCCTATTTAAATACCACCTTGAAAGAGTTTCAGTTTCTCCCTAGAGAGTTTACAAGCCCAGTGCCTGGAAATCCTGTCTCTCTTTTTACTTAGGTGTAAAGCAACTTGAGTGTCTTGCCCACTTCCCGTGTGCTGAGTTTTTTAAATCTTGTCAGGACTGCAAGTGAAATTTAGAGCTGAATTTCTTGGTGCACGAACCTAATATTCTCGAGATGGTCAGGCTGATGGCAACGTATGTATCCACAGCACCGGCTGTTTACGGCCTCCGTGGCTGAACGGCAGCGTCAAGGCAAACCAGGCCACAGTATTGAAGGATCATTTTCGAAAGGCCGTTTTTGGGGAGGGAAAACAAAATTCCGGCATTTGAAAACCTTTGGGGTCCTCTCCAAAGATGACCCGTGAATTGCTCTTCAAGGAAGCAAAAGTTAAGTAGTCTTACAGATCTTTCCTGTGAAACAGGGTTGGCTGAGCAACAGGAGGTAAAAATAGCCTAATTAGCTCATTTTTGTTTGTTTTGTACTGTTATTTCAAACGTTTTCGGTGAGCTACAGAAAGCAAATCGAACATCTTAGCTATCAGGACGCCTCTCTGCTGTAGCATTTTTTTGTTTTGAATTAGGTTCTCTCTTGTCTGTCAGCACCGTAGACTGTTCCTGTGTTCCTGGACGCACCTGACTTGTTCACGGTTCTACTCCCAGCATAGGCGCACATCTATATTTTGCTTTTATACCTCAGTATGAATTCATATTGGATCTTCCATATTGCTTCATGGTCTTCTTTTTTTTTTTTTTTTTTTTAAAGATTTTTTTTATTTATTTATTTGACAGAGATAGAGACAGCCAGCGAGAGAGGGAACACAAGCAGGGGGAGTGGGAGAGGAAGAAGCAGGCTCCTAGCAGAGGAGCCTGATGTGGGACTCGATCCCGGTACGCCAGGATCACTCCCTGAGCCGAAGGCAGACGCTTTAACGACTGCGCTACCCAGGCGCCCCCTGCTTCATGGTCTTCTTATTTCAATGACTGGAAAATATACCATGAATCAGACTTACCCTGATTTACTTAACCATCCATTGGTCATTTAAGTTTATCCTTTTTTGGTTTAAGATTTTGACGGGTGGGGGATGGGGGAGAGAACACAAGCAGAGGGAGCAGCAGGCAGAGGGAGAGGGGAAAGGAGGCTCCCTGTTGAGCAGGGAGCCCGATGCAGAACTAGATCCCAGGACCTGGGATCATGACCTGAGCTGCAGGCAGACGCTGAACTGACTGAGCCACCCAGGCGCCCCATTTAAGTTATCTAATAACGGTTGCATATCCATCCTTCCCTCCTATGACCACTGTGTCGATGCTGCATGAGTTCTCTGTTGCCGTGTAACAAGTTACACCCAAGCTTAGCAGTTTAACAAACATGTGTTATCTCACATAATTTTTGGGTGTCAGGAATACGGGAGCAGCTTAGCTGAGTGGTTCTGGCTTGGGACCTGTCGGGAGGGTGCCGTCAAGCCATTGGCCGGGACGGAGGTCACCTGAGGCTCGACTGGGGATGGCTCACTTCATGTGGCCTTCTGCGTCAGCTACCTAAATGTCTGCGTGATAGGACAGCCAGCTTCCCCCAGAGCTGGTCATGTGAGGAGGAGAGGGAAACCTAGAAACCTCCTCTTGGAAGCGGTGTGCCATCACTTTTGCCATTGTGTGGATCAC
The DNA here is from genome assembly GCF_024610735.1 of Ursus americanus. NCBI lineage: Eukaryota > Metazoa > Chordata > Mammalia > Carnivora > Ursidae > Ursus > Ursus americanus. Next base: position 19,054,167 of record NC_142156.1, on the reverse strand, counting down.
ACAGACCAAGCCTGGTGTGAGCTAAGAAAGGGCTAGTCGAGCATGCGCATCAGAGGGTGGTGGCTACACGTGCCTTCTGATGTTCCAGCCAGCTTCCCAGTCCTTTCTTGGCTTTCATATTCCGGCTCTTAAGCTAAGAAGACCTTTGTTGCAGGAACAATTAGTCACATCCTTTATACATAGAAACATTCGATTTCCTGTGCATCCCAAACTCTCTTCCTTGGTTGTAGGAATAAAGAGAAGTTCTCTTTATAAATAATCATTACTGGTCTCAGGAACTTTTCAGACCTCTTGCAACTGACCTGTACTGAGTAAGAAATGAAGTGAGGCTCATTCTTTTGACCCAAGAAACCCTAGTTGACAGTGACGATGACAAAACCCAACCCAGGATGGCTATTACCAAAAAAACCAGGAAACAAGTTTGGTGTGGGCGTGGAGGAACCGGAATCATTTTGCATGGTTGCTGGAAATGTAAAATGGTGCAGTCACAAAAACAGCCTGACAGTTCCTCAAAAAGCTAAAAATACCATATAATCCAGCAATTCCACTTCTGAATATATATATATTTTTTTTCCAAAAGAACTGAAAGCAAGGACTCAAACAGCTACTCATACCCTAGTGCCCATGGCAGCAGCGTTCACAACATCCAAAAGGTGGGAACAGCCCAGTCCATCAACCAATGAATGGATAAACAATGTGGTATGTACATACAATGGAATATTCAGCTTTTAGTTGTTTTTAAAGATTTTATTTATTAGCACAAGCAGGGGGAGCGGCAGGCAGAGGAAGAGGGAGAAGCAGGCTCCCTGCTGAGTGGAGAGCCTGATGTGGGACTCGATCCCAGGACCCTGGGATCATGACCTGAGCCAAAGGCAGACGCTTAACCCACTGAGCCACCCAGGTGCCCCGAATATTCAGCTTTTAAAAGGAATAAAATTTTGAGACCTGCTAGGACATGGGTGAACCTTGAAGACCTTCAGCTGAGTGAAATAAACCCATCACAAAAGGACAAGTATTGGATGATTGAACATACGTGAGGTACCTAGCGTAATCAAGTTCATAGAGCTAGAAAGAAGAGCAGTGGCTGCCAGGGGCTAGAGGGAGGCAGGAAATGGGAGTTACTGCTTAAGAAATTCAGAGTTTTCAGTCTGGAGATGGATGGTGGTGATAATTGCACAATGTGAATGTACTTAATGCCACCAAACGGTGCACTCAAATATGGCTAGAATGAGAAATTTTACGTTACGTTTATTTTATCACAATAAGAACTTTTAGAACAACCCCTTCAGAGAACAATCTGGCAATATCCAGTAAAATTGAAGATGTGAATACCTTATGACCGCCCCCCCCAACAGAAGAAAGGATTTCATAAATGGTCATAAATGTATATAATGGGATGCCATACAGTGTAGAGAAGTTTCAAACTATATAATCTAGCAAGGATCCATCTCAAGCTTAATGTTGACTTTAAAACGAGTAGCAGAAAGGTACCTGTATATATGTAAATATTCTCATTAAGTTCATGGACCTGTACATATAAGGTAAAAGGCTAGTAGCTACCCTCTGGAGAAGCGAATAAAGAAATGGGATCGTGGGGCGCCTGGATGGCACAGCGGTTAAGCGCCTGCCTTTGGCTCAGGGTGTGATCCCAGCGTTATGGGATCGAGCCCCACATCAGGCTCTTCAGCTATGAGCCTGCTTCTTCCTCTTCCTCTCCCACTCCCCCTGCTTGTGTTCCCTCTCTCGCTGGCTGTCTCTCTCTCTGTCAAATAAATAAAATCTTTATATAAAAAAAAAAGAAATGGGATCGAGGAGAAAGGATTCATAGGGGTTTCAATTGTGTCTGTGATGTCTATTCCTTCACCTGGTCATTACGAATGTTATATTTCTGTTCTCTCTCGTGCTCTCCCCCTTTCTTTGTGCCTGAAATAGTTCATTAAACTCCACATGGGAGCAAAAAATAAGAGGGGGGAAAATAAAAAACCAAAAGAGCCAAACCTCAAATCAAAATAACCGACCTTTTCACCCTCCACCTTTATAACACACACAAATATCAACCTTAAAAATAACTTAAAAAATACTGTATATATTTATATCTTCTCTCACCAAAGCAGGCGCTGTGTCTAAGAGGATTTCTTTTTTTTCTTGTTGACTCTTGCTTAGGTCATGTTGGGCACTTAGACATTAGTAGATGATGGTGAGGTCAGGCTGTGCGGCCTGAGAGGAGCGTGACGGCTTCACCTGTTGCCTTGGGGAAGAATTCCTCCCGCACCCACACATAGCCGCGTAGCACCTGCTATGGCTACCTTGTCAGGTCAACACCTTTTCTCCCAGCGCTTCCAATGGAAAATCTGTATAATTCTAGTAGTTGAAGAGAGGAAAATTCTAATCTCAAGGCTAGCAGATTTTAAGGTTCAACTCTGTGAAGGTTACCTTAAGTATGCTTTTCAAATGATTCCTGATGTTGTGAAACCGGAGGTTCATTTCTCAGGCGGTAACAATGCTCCCATTGAGAGAGCAGCCCTGGCACATGCATACATCGCTCTTGGTTTGCCAGAACAGAATCTTAGTTAACCCACAAATATTACGGGCAGACGTTGGTGCGTAGAGAAACCCAAATACCAGTCAGCCAAAAGGAGGAAAATGTGCAAGTCTACCCACACATCAAGTTGACAGGTTTGACACCAGTGTGAAGATTTTCTGATGTTCCCTTTCTCCTTTCAAACACTTTTAAGAGTGACGAGAAGTTTTTTTAGAGCAGCAGAAAACAAGATGTTTGTATGGTGTGCCCTCTTTGGCAAAGGAAACTGTCTTTGACTGGAATAGGTCTGTGGCAGAAAACAGGTTTGGGAAGAGTTATAAAAGAACCAGGCAAGGGGTGCCTGGGTAGCTCCGTTGGTTAAGGGTTCAACTCTTGATTTCAGCTCAGGTCATGGTCTCAGGCTCTTGAGATCAAGCCCTGTGTCGGGGCCCAGCATGGAGATTCTTGAGATTCTGTCTCCCTCTCCCTTTGCCCCTACCCCTTCCTCCAACCCCCGCCCCCTCCCCCGCAGGTGCCTGCTCTCTCCTCAGATCTTTTTTTTTTTTTTTTAAGACTTTATTTGACAGAGCAAGAGAGCACAAGCAGGGGGAACAGTAGGGGGAGAGGGAGAAGCAGGCTCCCCGCTGAACAAGGAGCTCCATGTGGGGCTCAATCCTAGGACCCTGGGATCACGACCTGAGCTGAAGGCAGATGCTTAACATCTGAGTCACCCAGGCGCCCCCCTCTCCAAAATCTTAAACCAGGCAGGGCTGAGATGGGAATGTTTCAGCTGAGCATTTTAGTGGTCACTGTATACAAAAGTGACATTCAGAACTGGGCATGTTCTCGGTGTGTTTTTGAGTCACTTCATTCCTGTATATTCTGGAGTGCTCTGACCCCTAACCTTAAATTCTCTCCTTCTGTGAGGTCTGTGCGAAATTTCTGGATCACATCTTAAGCCTCGTGGGTGAGAATTTCCTGGAAATACAGCAATTATTCCCAACTCGACAGGTCTACTCTTTTCCTGGAGAGAAAAGAAAAACACTGAGCTAGTACCCTGACCCTAACTTGACTTTTGACATTCCCTTCCTCTTTACTGTGGACTTTTCTCCTCGAAGCCACCTTTTGGGACCAAGTATAACAAGTTCATAAGAAGAAAACTACTAAGTGCTTCTTTTGAACTCAGTAAAACCTTTTGCTTGGAAGTATTTCATATTATCTGTAGCTTTTCTACAAGTGTGTGCCCTTCATCAGGAGGGGCTGGAAGGAGAGTGAGAACAGGGTCAATGGAGCCCAGTCTAACGTATGGGAGGACAACTCAGACCTTATGTTCTACAGATGTTAGAGCAGAAGCATCATCGTCATACACAAAGCTCATCAGTCAGCCAATAAGCATTTACTGAATGCCTCAACTGTGTTCAGTGTTGAGTTATGCGTGAGGTCAATGTGGTATGATGCCAGCCTCGTGAATGCTAGACTGGGAGCCAAGAGGCCTGCCAATCACTGAATTTGGGGAAACACCAAAATTTTCTCCTCCCAAGACCTCAGTTTCTTTATGTGTAAAATTAGGAGGCTGTAGTGGTTAACATCAGCCCTTAGGTTTCTTCTAACTAGAATGGTCACAAATTCCAAAGGAGGATGATGAGTTCACAGGCTCCTGGATCTCAAGAGACTTCTAGATAGCTGGGGAGACTGAGCAATTGTACCCCAAATTGTGTTTCCGGAAGAGCACAGCTTGGCCCACCTGCATGCCTAGGGTCTTCCTGGCAGTTGGTGCAAAGGGGTCACGTGAAGGGTCATGATGCTCTGGCCCTACTGCTTTTGAGGATTCCTTCCTTGTGTGTACTAAGCCAGTCCTGACAGGGCCTTTGCACATGCTTGTCTTGCTGCATTGGACTTCCTACAGGAATGGTGGCTGGTTCCTCCTTTCTCATCCTTTAGATCTCCTTAGCTCTCCACATCTGAGTGTGCCATCTTTTATTATCGCTAAGGTTCTTCTCTATTCTCTTATTTCAGCATCCATGTCCTTCTTCGCACTCTCCCAATTTGTAGTCTTTTTACTTGTTTGCTTCCCTTGTCAGTCTGTTGGCTCTACCGGGCAGAGGTCCTTCCTGTTCAGAACTGTACACCCAAAGCTTAGACCCCACAGAACGTCTCAATATTTGTTCAACGAATGACTTGGCAGCTCCACCATTCCGAGGAACCGAAGGCATCTAAAGTTGCTTCGCCATAAAATGCCTTTTTGGGACTCCCCAGGCTGGGCTTAGGCTGCAGTAACTTCTTCCCCATTGCCTGATTTCTTTGGATCTAGACATTTCTTTTCCTTCAAGAAAAAAGCTCTATGTCATCACAATGCCTTCTGTGCTCTAGTGACATCATTACTGCTTCTCGCTGCGTCACAAATCCATCCGCAGCTCCTTTCTTTCCCGCTAGAAGCCCCCAACCTTCCCGGAGGCAGCTCCGCGTCGCGTCTCGCCCAGGGCCCAGCCTGCTACGTCACGTCCGCCCGCCCGCGCGGTGATGACGTCATGCTCCAGAGCTGGCGTCACGTGCCCCCCCCCGCCGGGGGGCGGGCCTTGAGGGCGGTGCTTCCGGTCGGCGGAGCCTGGCGGCCCGAGCGGCAGCGGCGGCGGCTGAGACGCGGGGATGGCGGGCGCCGGGAGCGAAGCCCGGTTTGCCGGGCTGTCGCTGGTGCAGCTCAACGAGCTGCTGGAGGACGAGGGGCAGCTGACGGAGATGGTGCAGAAGATGGAAGAGGTGAGCCGGGCGAGGGCGCGCGGCGGCGGGGCCTCGAGGAGGGGCGTTGCGGGGTCGGGGGCCCGCGGCGGGCTGGAGGTGGCCCGAGGCAGGGGCGATCGCGGTGCCTCAAGTTGGTTGAGGGAACTGCAACGAGGAGTGGGGGGGTTTGAGACGGGCTGGGGTGAGGGGACGGCGCTGGGGCTGAGCGTGGGGGAAAGCGCCCTGAGATTGGGGCTCGAGTGCTGATTGGGTTCCAGGCGAGGCTTTGAGGCGCCGAGGCTGGGAAAGAAGCCGGGATTGGAGAGCCTGGAACGGGCATTTGGGGACTCGGGAGGCTGTGGCTGGGTCTGGTGGGACGAGGAGGGAATTAGGGGGATGAGACTGGGTTGGAGAAGGTAGAGGGGAGTGCGGTGGAGGATCAGGGGTGACTGAAACCGCACAGAGGGGGCTGAGGGCTGGGTCTGGGCAGGGGTTGGGGGTCTTGAGGGGAGGGTTGAGATGCAGGCGGACTGAGACAGTAATTGGGGTCTGCTAATAGGTTTTCAGGGGCTGAAATAGGAGTTTTAGGATTACCGTTTCTAAGGTTTTTGGGGGCCGAGGTTCTGTAGCTGAGTCTGGACGGTAGTTCTGAGGATGGACTTTAGAATTGGGCAGGGTCTCTGAGGTTGTGGGAGGCACGAGGCCACGGACTTAGCCAGGTTAAGATTTGAGGGGTCCGTGTATCTAAAAGAGTTCCCAAGAGTGTTGGAGGGGCCCTGTGGGGTCTGCCTTCATGTGGAAGTGGCCCAGGCAGGACCTAGGTGGTTCTTCTTGGTCTGGTTGGGGAGGGGGGGGAAGCAGGAATCCCTTTCTCCATAAAGTTGCCCCCCTTCGGTGAAAGAAGGGAATATGGGAATCTACTATGGTGGCTTTGCCCCAGCGTCCTACCCTGCTGGGGCCAGTGAGAGTTCCTGAAGCTATTTTTTTGGGAGAAGATAAACCAGGGGTTGGGGGTTGAGAGCCAATTCCCACCTCTTTGATAGTCGAGGTCCTGCCCAGCCTCTGGAAGGCATATGGCCACCCTGTTTCTGGTTATCTCACAGCATCTCTTGTGGCATGGTTTGCTCTCCGGGGTAACTGGCTTCACACTTGATTTGAACTGTGTAGGTCTCTCCTTTTCCCAGCCTTTTTGGACTCTTTCTCTGAATGTCCCACCCTCCCAGTCTGGGTCTCCCCCAGGCAGGTGGACCCAAGGCTGGTCCCAGCTCTCCCCAGCCCATTTACCGCTCCTACTTCTTTGTCTCCCAAGTCTGAGCCTTCCCACGCCTACAGGGCTGAGCCTCTCACCCAGAAGCCTGAGTGGGGGCTTTTGGCTTTCTTTCCGAAGAGGGATTGTTCAACACTGAGCCAGCTTCCTTAAAAGGGGGCTTGTATGGAGGTTGCACATTCAAAATCACTGGAAAACCCTCAACAGATTATTGTCCTGAGCTACAGAGAGGCCACTGTAGTGAGATGGTATCAGTCTCTCCATTAATACACCCCTTGTATTCACGGGCTTTGTAACTTGGCACCTAGAACGTTGCTCCGAGATGCAGTTTCCCTCATTTATGGTCTCCATGTGGCACTTTCCATTTTAGAGAATAATAAGTGACAAAATCCATCTTTCTTGACTGAAAGAGTTTCACATCTCTAAAGAAATAAAATCTTTGCTTAGTTTCTCTGCTTTTCAGTTGCTGGGAGACCTTTTGTTGTATGTCAGCAGGCATCTTTCTAGTTTAATAATAAAATGGCAGGTGTATTTTTCTAATGTGTAATATCACCAACAAGTTATTTTGCTGTGTGACTATTCTGTTTCAGTAAGAACAGAATACTGTATTTATATTGGTGTAGTTAGGTTGATTATTTTCTACCTTAATAGAAATAAACTGCCTTTTAGTGGAGGGAAGATTGTGGAAAGAGCCAAGTAATTCTCCTGACTCTGAGGCTGTTAGGGACGGCATTGCTTGTTTCCTCTACCCAAGAAACTGGTGATTATTACATAAAGGGAAAGGCAAATTAGTCTAGCAGAACTTTTTTGATTGCTTTTTTTTTTTTCCTAGTAAAGGTGACCATCGTCCCAGAGTATCCTATACAAATACTGAGGACCCACCAACTGCACTTGATTAGACCACATAATTCAAGTTTACTTAGCAGTGGTTTGTTCTTCAGAGTGTAGTGCTTTTAAAACAAGGAAACTGATCCGGAAGACCGGAATACTTTAGCCAAGCAGCTCACCTAGCTACACTCACACTTAGCAAATCCTGTTCCCCTGGTCACACGTGGCATGTTTCTGTAGGAATGGGTATGACATGAATAACTAAAATTTTGACTCAGCTGTTAATGTTATGCATTGGTTTATTGGCTTATTTCGGGGTGGCTGTGAGACACAGAAGAAAATATTCTGTGAACTGTCCTCTCTTGACTGAAGGGAATATGCAGACTTTGGAATCAAATACTCCAGGCTGGACTTGGCCACTTCCCAGCTGTGTGATTTCAGGCAAGTTAATCCACCTCTCTGAGCCTCTGTTGGAGAACTCTAATATAATAGAGTTGACGTGGAGATTATGTGAGATAGTCACCTTAAGACAGCATGTAGTTAGTGCTCAATAAAGAGTAATTGCAGTTACTAATAATCAGCTAATTCATTGTTTTTTAGAGGGTACTGACAGCCATTAATAGCAGATCATCCTGACAAGTTAATAGGGTCTTATTTCAAGAACGTTAAGTAATTTTTTAATTTGCCACTGGCTTAAGAAACATTTTACCTTTCTATGGTCAAAACGATTATGTATCTCATTAGGTCTAGGATGAGACTGTAAATGGAACAGGTCCTTTCCAGCATAGAATTTCTTAATCTGGACCAAAGGCTTTTTGTTTCTTTTCTCTTTTTTTTAATTGGCAGAAGGAAGTGTTTTAAATTGTAGAGTAAGACTTCTTCAAGCCTGAGGGGATATTTTGTGGCGACTGGAAAGCGTGGCTAGGTTTTGAAGGCATTCGCTGTTAGGTTTGAGTACAGCCGTGCGTTATCCTTCGCTTACATTGTTTTAATTGTGGTGTGTGAGCTGTTAGCGCAGCTCGAGACATTAAAACCATGTTGGAGCTGTAGGCGGTCTCATCTTCCGTGCCTGTGTGTTTATCTTTTCCTGTTCCTCCTGTCCATTATGCAGTTCCCTAAATGTAGTACTATCCCCAGTGATCTTTGCTCTTTCCTTTCCTGTGGCCTGACGTTTCATATGCACACATTTTATTTTTATTTAAAGTTATTTTTACATGGCAGTGGAATGTGCCTTTCTCTCCGTCCACATTAACCCCATTGGACTTACAGGGCACTCCCTTAAAAGGAACTGTCGCTTCGGGGATTAGGCAGCTAAACCGCAGCTCCTGGGTCACGTCTCCCAGTGCGCTGTCCGAGGAAATGTTGGCTGGTGGTGTTAACTAATAATTCCACCTAACTAAGGTTCAAATTCAAGATCTGTTCCTTTGGCAAGTGAAAATCCCCATGTGCAAAAGCGCTGAGGGTCTGAAAAACAGATTGTTTTGTGGAAAGAGTCTGGTGGGGAGAAGCTGTTTCCCTAGGGCGTGTTCTGGTGTGCAGTGTGTGGGGCTGCAAGCTGCTGCGTGAATCATAATGGCTCATTGAAATGGACTGACCTCGCTTTAAACCCAGGCACTGTTTCCTCAACGCGGCCTGAGCGCTGGTGGGACTGGTTTTTGGAAGTTAAGATTTAAACTCTTGGAGTGTCTGCTACTGGAGTTTGTTTCTGTTCACGTTGTGCAGTCATTGTGTGTACAAAGGCTTCAACTTCTGTGTTTGAGTCTTGTCTTCCGTGGGCTTACTATTTTAACTCGTTAGTAAAAAATTACTGTGCCTGCGAGTATTTTCTGAAATCCAGTTTTTTTAAAGGAGGCATTAAGATTTTGTGGAGGGGCGCCTGGGTGGCTCAGTTGGTTAAGGTCTGCCTTTGGCTCCGGTCATGATCCCAGGGTCCTGGGACTGAGCCCCAGGTTGGCTCCCTGCTCAGCGGGGAGCCTGCGTCTCCCTCTCCCTTTGCCCCTCCCCGCCACTTGTACGTACGCGCTCTCTCTCTTCCTCAAATGAATCTTAAAAAAAAAAAAAAAAAAAAAGATTTTGTGGAAAGGGACGCTTGGCTGGCCCAATCAGTGGAGCATATGACTTTTGATCTTGGGGTCGTGAGTTCAAGCCGCGAGTTGGGTGTAGAGTTTACCAAAAAGAAAAAAAAAAAAAAAAGATTTCGTGGAAAGAATAGCTCGGAGTTGTGTGACCTTGCTTCAGTTGCTTAAACTCTCTGCTTCGGTTCTTGCACTGTAGAGTGAGGGTAGGAACCATGCTGGTTTTGTGAGGCCCAGTGGAATAGCTGATGAAGGCAGTACTTGGCACAGGGGGGCTTCTGTAGAGGCTCGCCCCCTTAAGAGATTTTCAGAATTGTTAGACTGGCTGGTTAGGTGAAATCTGATCACTTGTGTAAATGCTCTCTACTTCTTTGGCATAGATAAAAAGTGCAGTGGGTGTGGTATAGTGCAGAACTGACTTTTGATACTAGCTCTGCGACCTTTGGCAAGTACTGTCTTCCCGAGCGGAGTTTCCTCATTGAAAATAAAGGGGATGACAACAGTAACCTACTTCATTGGGTGGGTGGGTGGATTAGAGGAGTCCATGAGATGCTCAGTGTGGTACCTAGCACAGGGAGCACTCAGGAGATTGTTAGCCGCTGTTACTGCTAAAATGAAAAGGCTTCACATCCTTGCTGCCATTTCAGGCAGATTCCACTTCAGTTCCACAGCTGTGGGACACTAACTGCGTGCAAGGCGTTTTAAGGATGGAAGCATGAATAGGCCATAATGCCCGTATTATAATTTGGGGGAGAAACCAAGTACACAGATATTTACAATGCAAGAGAGAGTAAGAGTTAGGGAGCTTCAGTTTGGGAAGACGAACGTAATGAGGATGGATGGTGGTGGTGGTGGTTGCCCAACAGTGTGGATGTACTTAAAAGTGGCCCTTGAAAATGGCTAAAATGGCGTATTTTATATTTTATCACAATTTTTTAAAAAGAGAGACTAAAAAGAAGGGCCACTTGTGAATTGTAAATGATATTGCAGGTCAGATGAAGAGGCGCTCTGGCTAGAATAGTTAGATTCCTAGTGCAAGAGGAGGACTTCGATAGGTGGTTAAGATTCAAGAAAAGAAATGATCAAATACAATAATACCTCTGAGAGGGTCTAGAATAATGTGAGAGAGCATCTGTGCACCTGCCACCCAGCTTAGGAAGTAAACACTGTCAACCCAGTGAAAAGCTCTCTTTGTGCTCCATCCTGAGCATGACCCCTACTCCAGCCCCAGCCACGGCCTTGAATTAGATATTTATTTCTCTAAGTAGGGTTTTGAGAGAGAAACATGGGGAATCAGGAGGAAGTGACAGCAAGAGCACAGGCCCAGAGCAGGAAAGCACGGGACAGGCTTTGTGAGTGGTGAGTTACCATCTCCTTTGCCAGATCAGATCTGCCCGTGCGTAGGGAAATGACAGGAACGAAGGCCAGCGGGGGCAGAGTGCCAGCGAGTGAGTGGAAGGCGGGTAAGCTGGTAGCAGTGAGTTTCCATGACTTTGTGGAGCAGAAGAGCAATATGGTCAGAAGAACACTTTAGGAGGTTAACTTGGCAGCAGAGTGTATGGGCTGGGTGAGTGCACGAAGGTTCAGGAAAGGCCAGGGTGGAAGTGGAAGTTCGGGTAAGAAGAAACCAGGGTCTGAGCTGGGTTCTGGGGGAGGGGATTCCAACCTCACCAGCCTTGCCTTCCGCGTGCTCCCCTACCTCCTCGGTCACAGACACACGGTCTCTTCACTCCTTTGTATACGTGTAGCGCTTGTCACACGTTTTGTAAGTCACATTTACTTCCTTGTGTTCCCGGCTGGTCTGGGGACTCTGTTTTGTCCTGTGTGTCTTTGTGTCCTTGGCATGTAGGTGCTGCTGGGTGAGTGGAGCTAACTGGCTGCCGGTGGAAATGAGAAAGAGTGGGGGAGGGGAGAGGGCTCCCTGAGACCCTGCCAGCCTGAGAGTGCGGGGCAGGGAGGACCGTTCCGTGGCGCCTCCGGCAGCAGTTGGAAGTACAGCTCTAGAGCTCAGGAACAGTCAGCCGAGATACAGATTTGGGGGCGCACTTCTGTCGGGAAGAATCTCAAGGTTTGAAAGGCCACCAGGAATAACTAGCCGCCTGGGAGAAGCACAGGGAGAAACGAGTCTGGTGTTTTACAGACAGGCCGACATCCTGTTACGGTGCTTGTACCGACTGTATCAGACTAGTCGAAAGAGGAACCTGGAAGGAGACCGAACTGTTTGACCTCATCTGTCAAGCAGAACTGACGTGCTCTTGAGCTAAGCCAACTTTCTTGTTCGTAGACGACCCTGGTTCAATCTCATGACTGTTCAACTTGACGATGGTGTGAAAGCAACACGCATTCGGTAGGAAGCGTACTTGGAATTTTGAATTTGTCTAGTGGCGGGCTCAGGATCCACGGTCCCATCCTCTCCCGTGACGCTGGGCAGCGGCTGCAGTTCCCTGTCAGCCACGCGATCACGAGGGTCAACAGCCGGTACGCCGACCGCCACCTGCACCCACATGGCCGTTCTGTTTGTCACTCTCAGTGCAGTAATCAGGAAATTACATGAGATAGCCTATTTGTAGGCTTTGTGTGGGGGCGCCTGTTTGTTGGTAGAGCACGTGACTCTTGGTCTCAGGGTCATGAGTTCAAGCCTCATGCTGGGCATGGAGCCTACTTACGATATAAAAAAAATAATAAGATGTTTTTTAAAAAAATAGCCTTTGTGGTAGATGGTTTTGCGCAACCGGAGGCTCACGTCAGTGCTCTGAGCACAGTTAAGGTGGGCTTGGGTGAGCTCTGGTGTTCGCTAGGTGTATTAAATACATTTTTGACTTAACGTTATTTTTTATGATGGGTTTATCGGGATGTGACGCCATTGTAAATTAAGGAAGATCTGTATTTGGCTTTTGTCACGGTATTTGTGGCAGAATGCTGCCGTGGGCATTATGCCAAATACGCAGTGCGGGGTTTTCTGTAACGACTGCGTGTCAGCCACTGTTCACATGTATAATCACGGACTCTGTGAACGTGCTGAGGCAAGAGTTGGTTTATTTCCTCCCTCTGCTATGTGGGTTTTTCAGATTCCGTCATTATTAGGGAAAACTGTCTTACCTAGTGGTAAAAAGGCAGAGGAAAGTAGTGTGTAGAATTGGTTCCTAGGGAAGAATGAAAGAGGTAGCGATAGCTTTGTTGTCGTAGGTTACGTTGCAGTGTGTCAAGAGAAAGCTTTTGAAAGCATTTCTTGTGGAATTATGAGGAATATTGTTCATTACTCTGCCAAAGAGTTGAGTGAAAAGCAGATATTTGAATAGCTTGTTACATTACAAGCAGTGTCATAGTTAATGTTTCTTTCAAATCAGAGCTTTCATTATCACCAACGGTGGTGCCACCAAGAGTGGCACCTCGAGGTTCTATTCGTGTCCGTTGCCCGGTGCCTGGGTTGGCAGAGGGACAGGGTAAGCGCTAATTAATGCTTGCCGTCAGACAGCAGCTTTCATTAGTGTGAACACAGCTGAGGCCGAGCCCGTTTATTCATTACTCAGCCTTATGGAGCACCCTGGGGATGGGAAGCCACGAAGCCACGTCGTTTTCCTCTCAGGATTGCGCAGGTATACAGAGGTCAGTTTTCACAAACATCGGGTGTGTGAAACAGTAGTGATGGGTTCACCAGTGGGAGGGGACCCAGCAGGCCTTTGTGGGGCGAGGGGGAGAGCCACAGAGAATGTTTCCTGGAGGAGAGGACTCTTGAGCTGTGGTTCAAAGGAAGAGGTAACCAGGTAACGAGGGAGGAGGCCTTCCAGGCATGGGGGTGGACAGCCGGAACGGACACAGAGGAAGAGCCTAGAGAGGGGTGCACAACAGGAATATTCCAGCCTTGTGGAGGGACCTGGACGGGCATGGCTGGGGAAGAGGCCAGAGATGCAGGCGGGGTCAGATGGCTCGATCTTCTCCGCAGAGGGAGCCATGGGAGTGCTACGGTCACGGTTGTGACTTAATGGATGGTTCAGGCAGCCCGGGTGGGAGGGTGGTGGGTGGATTTGAAGGGGGTAAGACGGGAAAGTGGGGAGATCAGCTGGAAGGCTGAAAGATGGTTGATAGCAAAGACCTTTGGGGCAGCCAGAATCACTTGAGGGCTCATACCAGGCTCCTCACGGGGCCTGGGAGTCTTGTTTTGTACCCGATTCCAGTAGGAACACACTTGGTCGTATGGTTTGTCTGTCAGTGGCAGATTTTTGAAGGATATAGGGAAAAAATTAACAGAGCCAGTAACACCATCCAGAAATAAATGATAGAGAGGAGGCAAAAGTTATAAAAAGCCTCACCAAAAAATATAAGGTCAGCTCTTAAGCATAGTGGTTAAAGATGGGATTTGGGTTGCTAGGAAACCCTGGGCACCGTTACCCTTCCTAAATGTCCGTTCCCTCATCTTTAAAACGGACGCATTACACCAGCGGCCTTACGAGTCCTCAGGAGGATTAACCACGAGGGTGTGTGTGAGCCGCTGAGCAGGGGGCTGTGGCAGGAGTAAGTGTCCAGTAGATGGAAGCCGTGTCCGTTTAGTAAGGTGCTGGGGCTCTTTGCTTCAGGGTAGCATCTCCCTTAGCCATCCTTGGGGCCCTAATTCTGTGCGTGTCAGGGTGGATACATGAAAAGGAATTCCATGGTAAATAGATTTGGGAAACCAGTGTTCAGAGGTTTTGGTTTTGCTTTGCGTTGTTTGGGACTTACTGCTAGGGTGTGTGGTGAAGCGCCAGAGGGCCAGACGTTGCGGCATTTCCCAGGCTTACGTGATCGTGGACCTCGTGGGACTGCTTCCCTGGGGCATGCTTTGGCAAGTGCTCATTTAGGGGGTCAGTGTGCCATCTGCTTCCAGCGCCCATGGCTACTGCCGTTTCACACATGGTATGTAGTTCCTTGATATCCATGGTGCCAGCTCTGTGTCCTCAGTGGCTGGCCTGCTTTCACGTACTCTTTTGAAGAATGTAGGGAGTATGTGGTACTTTATTTTGAGTATATAGTATTTCAAACTTCTGATTCCAGTTGATCAAATCTTTAAAAATATTTTTTGGGGGCGCCTGGGTGGCTCAGTCGTTAAGCGTCTGCCTTCAGCTCAGGGCGTGATCCCGGTGCTGCTTCCTCTCCCACTCCCCCTGCTTGTGTTCCCTCTCTCGCTGGCTGTCTCTGTCAAATAAATAAATAAAATCTTAAAAAAAAATTTTTTGTGTGTGTTTATTATAGAAAAATTTAAAAATGCAGAAAATTATAAAGAAGAAAAACATAATCACATGTAATACCACCACCCAGAGAGAAATACCGTTAACATTTTGTATGTTTTTTTTTTTTTTTGGTATGTTTTGGGTTTTGTTTTTTGTGTTTTTTCCTGGTTTTCTCCCACTGGGATCATTCTGTAGAGAGAGGTTTTTATTTGGGTGTGTGGGTGTGTGTGTGGGTGTTAACCTAAAGTTATACTCTGGGCATTTTCTTATTTTTATATCTTTTTTTTCTTTTTCATCATTTTTTTAAGTACCCAATGTGGGGCTTGAACTCATGACCCTGAGGTCACAACTTACATGCTCTACCAACTGAGACAGCCAGGTGTCCCCATTTTCTTATTTTTTATCAGAATATTATTACATGACAGTGTTTTTGTTTTTTGTTTTTTTGGTTTTTTCTTTAAAGATTTTATTTGAGGGCACCTGGATGGCTCAGTTGGTTAAGCATCTGCCTTCAGCTCAGGTCATGATCCCGGGGTCCTGGAATCGAGTCCCACGTTGGGCTCCTTGCTTAGTAGGGAGCCTGCTTCTCCCTCTCCCTTTGCCTGCCGCTCCCCTTGCTTGTTCTCTCTCTGTGTCAAATAAATAAAATCTTTTTTTTTTAAATAAAGATTTTATTTGAGAGCAAGAATGAGAGAGAGCGCACGCGCACGCGATCCCAGGACCCTGAGATCATGACTTGAGCAGAAGTTAGATGCTTAACCGACTGAGCCTCCAGGTGCCCCATGACAGTGTGTTTAATGGCTGCATATATTTGATCATGTGGGTATGTCCTGATTTATGTGACCCATTCCCTTATTGGATATTTAGGTGCCTTTTTTTGCTATCATGTATTGTGATTAACATCTTTGAACATAAATCTGTTAAATATCAATTTAAAAAAAAATGATTAAATCTTAAGTAGGCAGTTTTTTTAGTTAGAACATCAAATTCCCTACATCAGATAAAATTGCAGGTATTTTTTATGAAGTTTAAGTAGAATAATTTCGAGGTAACTGATTCTTCTTTGACTAATCCCTTTCTCTACCCCTGGACTAAAAAAATCCCACTACTAGGGGTGCCTGGGTAGCACAGTCGTTAGGCATCTGCCTTCGGCTCAGGGCGTGATCCCGGCGTTCTGGGATCGAGCCCCACATCGGGCTCCACCACTGGGAGCCTGCTTCTTCCTCTCCCACTCCCCCTGCTTGTGTTCCCTCTCTCGCTGGCTGTCTCTCTCTCTGTCAAATAAATAAATAAATAAATAAATCTTTAAAAAAAAAAATCCCACTATTAGAATAGCATTTTCTCATACTGAATAGAAGAATAATTTCAGTCATGTGAGAGTAAGTTTTATCCACTAAACTGAATTCTTGACTCGGGTGTTGGAAAGTTTATGTCATCATGTATTTTAAATGTAAAAGCAAAATTGTCAAAAGATGTAGTTTTAATACACATAATCCAGGATCCACCTGGTTTGGCATTTTCTTATTTGCACCTGTGTAAAGACTATCCCAGAAAATTCTCACACATTCATTTCTTGTAAATTGTGGTTAAAAAGAAATAGAGAAGAGGGGAAAAAAAACCTTCAGTTCTTACTAAACAAATAATTGCTTTGGTGGTTTGTCCTGGCCAGAAGCTGCTAATAAGAAAAGCAGAATTTATAGGGCGCATGGGTGGCTCAGTTGGTTAAGCATCTGCCTTCTGTTCAGGTCATGATCCTGGGGTCCTGGAATCAAATTCTGCATCGGGCTCCTTGCTCAGCAGGGAGCCTGCTTCTCCCTCTGCCTGCTGCTCCCCCTCCTTGTGCTCTTTCTCTGTCTCTGTCAAATAAATCTTAAAAAAAAGGAAAAAAGCAGAATTTAGAAGTAGTCTTCCATAAGCTCTTTCTTTTGAGGAAGGGAGGAGTTATCTGGATTTAAAATTACAGTAGAAGCTATCAATTGACCTCCCTCCACTTGACCAGTGTTCCAGTAATTGGCATTTCCCACCATCAGATATAGTGATTGATGCCCAACCCCCCCCCCCCCCGCCACAGTGATCAAGATCGGGTATCTGGACATTTCTGCCCCCACACTGCAGTTGTACACTTACAGAGAGTCGAGGACCTGTCCATTCTGGTTTTCTTACAGTAATTAACTTATTTTGTTAAATACTGTGGCAGCTGATGAGCCATGAGTGAAAAGACAAGGAGAGAAAATGAAGCTGAGGCTTTGAAGTTAGTAGAGGGTGGTGCTCGAGAAACTTGCGAATGAATTCGGTGTGGACCAGGCTGCAGGAGGACGGGATTCCAGGATCCTGCACTCCTCTCTCACATCCAGTCTTCAAACCCTCCACATTGAAGGGTGTGGTCTGGAGGAAAAGAACTTCTGGAACTGGAGCTAGTGGACCCTTTCTCTAGGAAAAGGCCTTTGCCTTAGATGAAGAAATGGACAGATGTATATCTTTAAAATTTTGTGTGTTTAGTGATTTACGACTTTAACCAAACTGCTCAGCTGTCCAGCAGCTAATTGGTTCGGGTAACATGGACTGAGGGCTTCTTGATGGCTTTTCTGGCTCGCCAGCCAACATTGCCTTTAGGAGACAGGGACAAAGGCAGTTAACGCTGTGGTCAGTTTGGGTGTTCCTGTTGTGTTCGTCCCTCCCCCCAGAGTACTCAGGAATTATAAGGTCAGTGACACTAGGAATGTAACATTTTCTAGCCCGTGACAAGTTTTCAGAACCAGTCACACCTATTATTATATTTCTGTCTTATTGACATCATCATCCATGTAAGTCCAGGAAGTAGGGAGATCCCCCACCCCTGTGCGTGTTGGGGTGTAAGGCTTCTAGGAAAACAAAAGCACCCTGGTATGTTGAACCTGCCAGAACTAGACAGCTAATTCTTCTCTGGGACGGGTCCATTTATTTTCAGACCTAGCTGCCTGCATTTCTAATGTTAGTTGCACTTAAAGTGAATAACATGCTAATTTCTAAGGTGTGAGCCAGCTCCGTATGGAAGGGACCATTCCAGTCTCTGTCCCGTTGCCTGCTGCTTTCCTGGGGCAGCAGGTTTCATCTCAACAAGGATTTTAACATCTTCGATCAAAAGTAGCAGTCTTTATTAATCTGATGTGCTCGCTCTGTCGAGTGGGCTGTTTCGGTGGATCAGCAGATAAGCAGCCGGTAAATTTTCTCTCCCGAGTAGGCTGTAGCCTTGGAGATGGTTTCACACAACCCACGAGGCGGCTGTATTTTAGGACAGTTTCATAATGTTCTACAGTTCTTTCACTGTATTTTTGAGTTTTCAGACCTTTAATTTTGTTAACACGTTAAACAGTCCAACTCTGGAACTGTTAAGTTTTTTCATTTTGGATTGAATTAAGCCACGTTTGCAGGACACCTCGGTATCGTGGGCTTGGATCACAGGCTCCACTGAAAGCCTGAATTGAGTTGGAAGATAGAGGAGTTTGTCACTGGCAAGGTGTGCACTGAATGGGAGATGAATTTGGGCTTTCTAGTAACCTAAGCTTTAACAGTAAAGCCCACACTCAAATTGCATGTGATCTTGGTGATACTTACCCTAAGATTAATTGGTGAGCTAGAGCAAGTGTAGTTCAATAAACGGAGAGATTAACCTGGCTGAACGCATGCCAGCCTCTTGGTCACCTGATCCGTAAGCCTGCTGTATGTAGAGTCTTAACGCAACCTGACGTTTTCTACTGGTAGGAAGGTACAAAAGCTGAGATTTATTCCTCGTCTTTATATTATGGATAGCTTTCAATTTCATTTTATCTGGAGAGGAAAATATACAAATCAAAAAGAATTTCCCAGCAAAAGGAGCCAGTATTTTTGCGAGAAGGGCTGGTCCAGATTGGGAGTAACGAATGTACACACGGGTCTGGGACACCTTGTTCTGCTAGAGAGCAGGGAAGCTGTCCAACCCGTGGGGTGTGTCAGCTGGAGACCCAGCTGGAAGTGTCTCCCACTGGCCGTGGGCAATTTGAGCATCAGGAAGATTACTAATGGCAATTAATTGAAACCTATAAAAAATACAAATCCATTACTTAATAATGATGTCCCCCCCAAAAAGCTTATTAGTCACGATCAGAGGTTGCTTGATCATTAACTTAGTCTTCTGAAAGTTGGTTTAAGGCTGGGGGGAGATTGCGGTGGAAATAAACAGTCATCCTGCTTTTCCTATATAAATGATTTCAGATGGTCAGCCAGACGAGGCAGAAGCTCATTACAAGAGTAATCGAAGCCAACATATGTATAAGTTGAAAGCAGAGAATAATTGTTAATTTTAGTGTGATTATGGCATTATAGTTGTAAAGTTCTTCCCTCTTAAAGAGACATACTAATGTATGCATGCTAGGATGTCTGAGATATGCTTTAAAATACTTGAGAAAAAAAAAGTCGGGAGGAGGGCACCTAGGTGGCTCAGTTGGTTAAGTGTCTGCCTTTGGTTCAGGTCATGATCTCAGGGTCCTGGGATCGAGCCCCGCATCTGGCTCCTTGCTCAGTGCGGAGTATGCTCCCTCTCCCTCTGCTGCTCCCCCTGCGTGTGCTCTCTCTCTTTCTCTCTGTCAAGTAAGTAAAATCTTAAAAAAAAAAAAAAAATGTGGGGAGTACCTCAGGGAAGCAGGGGGTGGGCAAATGTCACTAATTGTCAAAACCTGGACAAGGTACACAGATTCGTTATACTCTTCTCTCTGCTTTCCCTTTGTGTTTGAAAATACCCTCAATAGGGCACCTGGGTGGCTCAGTCTTTAAGTGTCTGCCTTGGGCTCAGGTCGTGATCCCAAGCTCCTGGGATCGAGCCCTGCGGTGGGCTCCTTGCTCAGTGGAGAGCCTGCTTCCCCCTTTCCTTCCAGCTCGTGCTCTCTCTCTCGCTGTCTCTGTCTCTCTCTTTTAAATAAATAAAATCTTAAACTCAATAAAAAGGTAAATAAAAGATATAAACAGAAATTTGGATGGGTGAATCCTGGAACTTGAAAACAGAGAAATGAGAGTAGATCAGTTCTGTGCAGTGGTTGCAGGTGCTGCGGCGTCATGCGGGGCGCAATCCTCTAGGAAATGCACTTGGGAGACAGAAATCCTGACTCTTGACCTCATGCCTCCGTAGTTACGGGCACTCCGGACTCTGCTGCTCTCTCACACCTCCCTGAGACTGGATTTCTCTCCTGGGTGAAATGGGGGCAAATCTGTGTGCCCTTCACAGAGAGGATTAAATGCATAACGAGAAGGTGGCACAGTGCCAGGCATGCAGTAAGTGCTCAATAAATGTTAGCAAATGCTGCTGAAACATGTAGGGTAGGGACAGGAGTGACGTTTTTACATCACCAGTAACTTCAGTCTTTAAGTTCATGTCTATCTGGATTTTTGTTCTTTTTCTCTCTTGAGCCATTTAATTTATTTGAGGAGCAAGTGCAGTCTGGGTTGAGGGCTGCAGTGCGAAGGGCCTGGCACCCCCTGGAGTTGGGCAGTGTCCTGCTCGCAGGGCCTGCCCACACTCGGGGTGGTGAGGACTGTTCTGGTCTTTGGCTCCCAGAACCTAGCGACAGAGGTGCTTCCTTAGTATTTCTTGGATGAATGAATGAATGAATGAATGAATGAATGAATGAATGCACGCACCAACCCACCACTGTGTTATGAGCTAACTTGAGGTCCTGAAGTTTGTGGGTGTTTTTTTAAATACGGTCCTGTCGTGCCGTCGCTCGCCCATTGTGCCCTGAGCTCCCGGCAGGAGGGGGCTCAGTTTCCACTGCAGAGGCAGGAGTTGGCTGAAGCCGGCTCCCGTCCGCTGGGTCTCCGTGTGTGCTCCGTGTGCGGGTGTCCCTGCAGTGATGGGGAGTCTCAGAGCAGTCGCTGTCGTCATCCTGAGATTCTCCTCGTACATTCCACTTCCAAACCCCTGTAGGCGGTGGAAACGTCTGGTTTGGAAAACATCCACCGCGAGCTCACTCCCACCTGGCACCAGCTGGCAGGGCGCAGGCAGTGTCCATCGCTGTGCCTCCCGTTGGTGACCGTTGCACGTGTCACCCAGAGGGCGGTTTGTATCTGTTTTCTTCCACACCAGCTTTATTTTCGACTACACTTCCCCAGCCCGAATTCAGACAAGGGCACGCGTGTGAGGTGGTGTGGGCACGTGCGTGCTACGCGACCTTCATATGTTAACGCAAACGTCGCGAGAGGGAAAGGGGTCCTCACGTTTCTGCCTGGACGAACATGTTGACAGTATTTTTTTCTTTTTCGTGGGTGTGGGTGTGTGGTTGATGGTCCTGTATTTTGATTTGTTATTGAAGCGCAGTTGACCTGTGATGTCATATGCGTTCCAGGTGAACCACGTGTGATCGGACAGTTGTGTAGATGACTCAGTGGCCACCTTGGTACGTGCGGTCCCCATCTGTCACCTTCCCACGTTGTTACAGTATCGCCGTGTTCTCTGTGCCGCGCTCTCCATCTCCGTGACAGATTCGTAACTGGAAGTCCGTACCTCCTGATACCCTTCACCTGTGTCACCCTTTTCTGAAACACGTTACTTTTCTAGAGCCTCTGCTCTTCTGGTTCTAATACTAACAGGTTGTATTAAAAGATAATGCTCTTGTAAACTCCTGTGTGCTGGTAGTGAATCAAGCACCATGTACCAGGAGAAAGAGGAAAGTTTAAAAAAACTCATTCAGAGGTTGCTGCTGTTAACTTGAGTGGACATCATTAGGCTGCTCGTGGAGGGGGGAGGGGCAGAAAGAACTAGAGAATTGGGGCGCTGCCCCACATTGTACAGGCCTGCGTCTCGTTTTTCTCCGGTTATGAGCAGAGAAGGAAACTGAAGTGGAGTACGTGTTTAAAAATGTTTCCTTACCACAGTGAGGCTGTTTCCTGAAAGAATTTCTCTATGGTTAAGAAAAAGGATCATGAGAACAATCAAGAGGTCAGTACACGGTTTCCAGTCTCAGGTAGCTGTAGGCCCTGTGCCGTGCTCCTAAACTGTGGTGGCCCCTGACGCGTTCTCAGGGTCACGGCACGGATCCAGTCACAGACGCCGAGGCTGGAGTCGGTCCTACGGGAGGTGGAGAGCTGGGCCGTGTGTCGCGCACACGAGCGGGCTAACGATATTCGCTCAAGTTAACAGCAGCAACCTCTGGCTGCCCCTTGGACCTCGCTGGGTGTACTGGGCGCTGTCCCCACGGAGAGGGGCCCGTGCCAGCCAGCTCGCCTTTGCTTTGCATAGGATAGCACAAGACTGGCTGTTTCCTCCCCATTTCTAATTGGAGCAATGGAAGGGAATATTGTTACAGAGGAAAGAGTCTTTTTCTGCGTCTCATGCAGCATCCCGGGTGTGTTCTGGGCTCATCGGGGTGTTGGAATAGCTTTATCAGATGCTTGAGCCGCTCCGCACTCAGCACACTGTCCTGGCCTCGTCCCCTGGAGAGTGCCGCGGGTGTGCTGTGGGCGGTCACTTAGAACATAGCACCGTTTACTCACGTGAAAACATCTGAATACCCAGAGGATATGAAAAATGACATTTTTTGATGACTGTCAGTTGTAGTTTTATTTGGCCCTTGCTGGCTGGGGGCTAAGCCAGCCTTTGCGTCCTGTGCAACAGACCACACTTTGATCATAGCCTGTGCTGCTTTGTGCTTCTCTCTTCTAGGACTTTCTTTTTTTTTTTTAAGATTTTATTTATTTATGTGACAGACAGCGAGAGAGGGAACACAGAAGGGGAGTGGGAGAGGAAGAAGCAGGCTCCCAGCAGAGGAGCCCGATG
Organism: Ursus americanus; assembly: GCF_024610735.1. NCBI lineage: Eukaryota > Metazoa > Chordata > Mammalia > Carnivora > Ursidae > Ursus > Ursus americanus. The sequence goes on along the minus strand of NC_142156.1, from coordinate 19,031,771 downwards.
TGGGGCTCGATCCCGGAACGCCGGGATCACGCCCTGAGCCGAAGGCAGACACTTAACGACTGCGCCACCCAGGCGCCCCTCTCTTCTAGGACTTTCTGACACGCAGGAGACGTGATTTTGACCTGATTTAGACACTACGAGAATAAGATTTCTTTGTAGATGTGTTTTACACAGAGACCAGAGCAGTGGTGCTTAGCTGGGCCTGTGCCTGGGCCTCCTGGAGGGTTTGGCTGATGCAGGGTTGGTCTGAGCGAACCAGCACCCCTTCCCTCAGGTGATCGTAAGATCCAGCCGCCAGGGAGAAGCACTGCTGGAGAGCAGTCCAGCGGCGTGCTAGAATTAGGGGCTTCGGGATGCCAGTGCCTTTCCGTGGTCCCTACGGAGATCTTTGCTCACAGACATGCCTCTGCTGAAGATGGGAATCCTGCTTCCAGAATTAGCCTTAGATCCAATGTGAGATGCCCCCCCCCCCCCCGCCGACTCCATCTCAGAGGACTTTATCAAGGGAGCGTGTCTGCATAAAGGATTCGGAGCATTTGTTGCTTGACCTACACAGCTTTTCCCCCCTTCCTCATTATGTGGTCCATCTTACTTGCTGGACCTGGCCACAGTGACTGGCTTTTGGGGAGGGGTCTCTGATTCAGTCAGCAGATCCTTACTGAGTGATCCCCGCTGGGTGCTTGGCACACCAAGATTGTGCCGATGGTAGAATTCCTATGGGGGAGACCGTGAGCAGGGAGACAAACCCCCTGCTTCTGATTGCAGCCCCTGGCAGCGGAGACATGGGTGCCCCCCCCCCCCATGAGAAGGAGCCCGTGGGAAGAGCAGACCTGAGCTCCAGAGGCGGTGCAGGGAAGGGCTGGGGGTGGGCGCTCTTGGAAGTTCCCATGGTGGGCAGGTGGGGACCAGGGCCCCCGGCACCCCAGCGATGAGGGTGTGCTAAAGTCCCTTCCATTTATGATGACTGAGTTTAGGTGACCATAGGAGTCTGGGCCTAACTCAGGGCCCAGTAAATGTTTCTTGAACACAGACTTAAGACTGAGTCAGAATCCTGGAGTGCAGGGAGCCGGGGGCCTGACTGGCCTTGAACACCTGCGTCAGAGGACACTGGCGTGCTGGGGGGTGGGGCGTAGAGAAACTCCTCGGCGGTTTCTTGCTCTGTAGTTAAACTTTAAACGTTGAGGTACTTGTAGATTCACAAGCGGTTGTAAGGAGGACAGACCCTGCGTGTCCCTCACCGCCCCCCGCCCGGGGAACCCCTTGTGGAAATCTGCCCCACCCTCACAGCCGGGGCATTGACCCCGGTCAGGATGGGGGAGCGCGGGGCGTCCGTCCCCGTGAGCCTCCTTCCCGAGGCCCTTCCCCGGCCACTCACCTGTCTCCGTTTCTGTGACTGTCGTTTCAAGTGTTGTACACACGGGACCCCCGAGTGTGTGACCCTTGGGCCGGCTCTCTCCACTCAGCGTCATTCCCTGAGTCTCATCCGAGATGCCACGCGTGTCGGCCGTGGTTCTTCGAGACGGGGAGCTGGGCGGTGGCTGTGACGGGCGAGGCCGCCTGGAACGTTCGCGTCCAGGGCTTTGTGCGAACCTAGGTTTTCATTTCCCCCGGGTGCGTGCCCAGGAGGACGGTTTCTGGGTCGCATGGTAGTTTCATGTTTAGTTTTAAAAGAAGTTGCTGAACTGTGCTCCCGAGTGGACCGTGCGAAGTATGTTTGTTTGGTCTTTGAAATGGCTTCACAATAGAAGGAAAGACTCCTGTGCCCTCGGAGCTCGGGATACAACGCACAGGGCGGGGGAGCTGCTGGGGGGGCCCTTCCGGAGCTCTGCACTGCCAGGAGCCCCGTTTACGTGAGGGCCCCGAATTCTCCCTGCTGGCTAAAAGCCGCGAGAGAGGAGAGCCTTCTGCTCTCGGTTCGTGGTGCTGAGCTAGGGGCTCCATCTTCTATCTTAATTTGTATCCTTCATGTAAATTCCATTTTGAGGCGAGCCTCCTCTTTGGGGCCCTGGGCCCAGCTCCGGGTGTGGAAGATACAGACCATGTGTCTGCCGTAGGGAGCCCCCCGCCTGAGGCCAGAGCTGCTGTGTTCTCTCGCTTCCCCGGGACGGGCTCGTGACCGGGTGCGCGCATGCGGTGGGGGCGCGGGTGCGGGCTGCGCCGGGAGCCGGGCTGGCCCCCTGGGTGGGCCTGGCCAGAGCAGAGGCAGCGCAGTGGGAAATCTGCACCCAGACCCTCAGAGGAAGGAAGTCATGGCGAAAATAGCCTGGGTGGGTGGCAGCAAATATCAAGGGAAAACTGGCGTCAGGTTGCGGGAAAGCTACGAGAAAACAGCACAACGGGGCAGGACCGTGCGCTGTGGAGGCTTCAGGTCCACACAGTGAGGTGGCTGTGGACAGGCTGTGGTGGCAGAGGCCTGACACTAGCTAGTACGGGTGGTGTCCCATGTGTTTGGGTTTTGGGGTTTTCCATGTTAAGTTTTGTTAGGAATTCTTTACCTTGTCTTCAGACCTGTCCATTTTCCCCCTCACCCTTGTGGTCTGGGCACTGGCTCTTTTGTCCCCCCCAAATAACGCCTGGTGGGCAGGTCAGCCCCCTGGCCCCAGCTTTGGATCTGGATCTGGGAGGACTCCCGCCTTCCCCTCAGTCGAGGAGGAGCGAGAGGTGGGCGTGGGAGAGAGAGCAGGGTCACTGTAAACGGAATTCATTCCCAGGGGGTGTCAGGCTTTTGTGTTTGATCTCTAAGCCTGATGATTGAGCCTGAATTGACATCATGCCAACTGGTTCTCCGCTGCAAACTTCCTCTGGAGCAGCAGAAACTGGTTTTGAACAAATCTAGCCCGAAGTCTTTCCAGCTGTTGATTCCTGCAAGCACAGTGGGGTCGTAAGGGATCCCAGCCACAGCTCGCGAAGCAAAGAGCCTGGAGAAGTCACAAGACAAAGCCTGTCTGCAAATCGTTGGAAAGGAAGTGGCTTTGCTCTTTAAGAACAGGGAGCTGTGTCCAAACTAGGAACCCAGGGGGGCTGGAGTCTGGGCGGGGAGTGGCCCTCATGTGGTCTCAGCCGTGGTCTCTGCTGGGGACCAGCCCAACGGAAGCAGATGTGGCTGCTCTGGGGGGCGGGGCTCGGGAGCCTCGGGGGACTGGTCTGGAACTAACACCCGTTGGTTCTCATCATCCTGTTGTTCCTTGCAGACGCAGAATGTTCAGCTCAGCAAAGAAATGACGCTCGCCAGCAACCGGAGCCTGGCAGAAGGGAACCTTCTGTACCAGCCCCAACTGGACTCCCTGAAAGCGCGTTTGACCCAAAAATACCAGGAACTCCAGGTTCTCTTTGAAGCCTATCAGATAAAGAAGACCAAATTAGGTAACTTTGCCAGGGTGATCCTTCAGGAATAGAGTTGAGGGAAGGGCACATTTTCAAGCTGTTGGGCTACCGGGAGAGAAGTAGTATTATGGAAAAATTTCAGATTGAGACACTGGTTAATGCCACAAAGAAAAAGTTTATATACAGAATCATTCCACCTATTTAGAGAGGAGACTTAACCACTTTTTAAACAAAATTTTACCTTCTCCAGCCTAGAAAAGTAATTTTCTGAATCATGAGATTTAACAAACGTCTCCTCCTGTGGAGTTAGGCCCTCAGAGTCAGTGCTGAGAAATACTCCTCGTGGGGACGTTTCATTGTAACGCCACGCTTAGATTTACCGTCATTACGAAGAGCTGTAGGAACTGAGTCTTGAGTCCTGAGTGCTCTGCGTGGCTTTGGAGGGGGCTGCGGTGAAGAAAAGGTTAAAAGCCTTGCCCTTCAGTGAGGTGGACAGGAGGTCTGCTATCCGGACTCCCTCTCCGGTGTGCGTCCCTGCAGTGAAGGCTCGGGAAGGCCTGCCCAGCCAGAGGAGTGCTTTCCTGGCTGGGAGCACGTGCGTTGTAACATAAATTGGTAAAAATCACCTTGGGAAGAGTTGTGTGGCCAAACCCACCTGAAGGAAGCCTGTGCTCACTGATTCAACCAGTCTGCCCCGGGTGTGCCCCCGGCAGACGCTCGCGGCTGTCCACAGACAGGCCCAAGAATGTTCATGGGGGCATTATTTGTAACAGCTGAGTTGGGAGACCATCTAAATGTCCACATACAGCATGTGGCGTCCCTGAGTTCTGGTCTCTGCACAGTGGACATTGAGGGAAACGAGGGGCTCTCAGGTTCCCGGCGTGGGCTGGAAGGAGCCAGCACAGAGCGCACCCTGTGTGATGCCCTCTTGTGAAGTGCCCAGCCAGGCAGGATGTGGGCATCGGGGCCGCCTCGAGGGCGGTCTCCAGGAGCGGGCCTGGAGCCTTTGAGACTGTTCTGTATTCTGATCTGGGGGGGAGGTTATACACTTGTAAAAATTGAGGTCCCAGGCTTAAATTACGCCTACTTGATATAGTTACCACTCAGAAATACAAAGGAAATCTGCGTGGGGTGGTTCGTGTTACGTCATGTGTTGGGTGACAGCCCTCTGTAGGACCGACAGTGACATGGGGTGTGGGATGCATGGTGCAGCCCCCAGTCTGTCCCCTGTTTTGTCCTGTGTGCTCTTTCCTCTCCTGGATTCTAAGGCCTTGACTTTCAGCTTCCTGGGAAGCCAACTATTTACCTTTCCAGTTAAAGCGCGCCCTTCTCTGAAAGGAGGATGGCACGGAGTCTGGGGGGGCATGTCGTTCTGAGGGGCTGGGGCCCGGATGCCCCCTTCTCTCCTCATGCCTCTTGCTTCTTCCAGATAAGCAGTCTAGCAGCGCTTCCTTGGAGACCCTGCTGGCGCTCCTGCAGGCAGAAGGGGCCAAGATCGAGGAGGACACCGAGGTAAAGCCAGCCCGCGTAGGTGCAGTGCCCCAGGCCGCAACTCCCGGGGTCTGGGCCGCTTTGGGAGCCCGTGGGCCAGTCCCTCCGCAGCCGGGAGGCTGTAACGGGTCTGACGCTCAAGCGACCAGTGCGCATCGTGGCGCGAGTCCGTGCCGGTCCCGGGGCCGCCCGTGGCCGATGTACCATCTTCTGAACCAGCGGGGGGAGGGCAGAGCCTGTGAGATGTGGCCCGTGGAGCACTCGAGGTTAGAGCCTCACTAAGGCGTACGGCCCTGAGTCAGGGTCCAAGGTTGCACAGTTGTAGCAAGCTGAGGTGGGCGGCGGCCGCACGTTTCCAAGTTAGCCCCTGTGCTCGAATTCACCCACGGGCTTGGGTGGGGGCCCTGGTGGGCATGAGCTTGTCTCCATCCTACTGACCCTGTACAGGGCATGTCTGTCAGGGTGCAGCCGGTGGAAGGAAGGAAACGGACTGCAGCTGGCTTGGTGAGCGGGTGGGAAGTGGGTACGGTGGTTTCTTCTGGCCTTGAAGCCCAGCAGGTCAGGGCTGCCGAGAGGCCTGCTTCCTCTACGGTGGGCTCCTCCTACGGCCTGCTGCCTCAGGCAGCTCGGGGGGTGCGGTGGGCAGCCAGGACCAGCTACCTCTTTCCCCTTCTCTCTGCTGGGGACTGGGGAGCCACCTCTGAGGTCAGCGGGGGCTGCAGTGGGCAGTGTGTGGCGGGTGGGGTAAGCAGGGGACGGGTGATGGAAGGAAGCTGGGTGTTGCCTCTCCCTGGGTGGTGAAGGGGGCTTCCTTCCCTAAGGGCTGGCCTGTCCCTCTAACCAGCTTTCTCCTACTTTCAGAACATGGCAGAGAAGTTTCTTGATGGAGAGCTTCCTCTGGACTCCTTCATCGATGTCTATCAGAGCCAGCGGAAACTGGCCCACACGCGAAGAGTGAAAATCGAGAAGCTCCAGGAGCTGGTGCTGAAGGGGCAGAGACTTCCACAGGCATCAGCGCCGGCCCCGCTGCTGCCCAGGGTGCCCGAGCCGGCGCCCGCTGCCCCCCTGCCCTACCCTACCTCGGAGGCCAGCGGGCCCCCCTCCATGCTACCTCGGCGCATCCCCCCGCCACCGCCCCCGGTGCCTGCAGGACGTTTGGCCACGCCATTTACTGCTGCCATGGGCTCAGGACAGGCCCTCCCGTACCCGGGATCCCAGTGCCCACCCCTGCCCCCCCGCGTGGGCCTGCCCCCCCCACAAGGATTCTCCGCACAGTTCGTGTCTCCGTACCCACCCGCTCTTCCCCAGAGACCCCCGCCCCGGCTGCCTCCACACCAGCCAGGCTTCATCCTGCAGTGAGCCGCCCCGTCCTTCCTGGGAGGCTGCACCTGCCGGCCGGGGCTCTGCACACACAGGCTTCAAGGAACAGGGTGCCGGTGCCCTGGGCCAGCGCAGCCATTTGATTTTAGAACTGTAGGTCAGCGGTAAGTAGCCGTAGGCCCCGGTTTTGTGCCCGGGGGTTGTGTGTGCAAGGCCTCGGCCTGGCATCCCCACGGTCACGTGGGTTTGTTTTCGGTATGATTTCTAAGTCTTGTAATGTTGATGGACTCCTTTAAGTTTGGGGGGAAACATCCCTCCCTTCCGCGTAGAACTGGGGTCCTCCCGTTGCAGCTTCACTTAATGAGCATGCTCCATTTCTGCTGTGTGTGCAGAAGACCGGGCGCGCGGCCTAGCCCACCGCGCCAGTCGGGGGGGGGGGGGTCAGGTGGGCCGGCCTCGAAGGTGCTTACTGAATCCGCGGGCAGGGGTTGCCAGTCACCCCCCTTCCCCCCAAACCTGGATGCTTCAAAGCCCCATGCAGTATTTGCGCCGGGCCCCGGCCAGCTGCAGAGGCTGGGCGCGGTGCAGCCAGGCCGGGGGACATGGGGCTGGGCTGGACCTTGCACGGCGAGGTCCCCAGCTGCTCCTCTCTCCCGCAGCGGGCCAGCCCCTGGCGGTTTCTACAAAGAAATACTCCCCTAATATTTTTACTATGTGTAATTTTCCTATTTTATATTGGCAAAGAAAACTTTTTGGACACAAGACCATTCAGGGAAACTTTATAAAAATGCACATATTGTTTTGAGCAGATTGAAGTACAGAAGTGAATGCCATGTCCTTTTTGACAAGCAGTGTGTAGTCACACCTGTGGGTGCCTGTGCTGTGCCTTAGTTTCCCCTGGTGCCAGTGAGGGGCAGGCGGAGGGGTCACTCTCACGAGCGGCTTCATGTTCCCAGAGGGGCTTGTGCATTGTTGCCAGCGGAAGCAGCCTGGCCCACCATGGACCGGGGTCCTCTTAGCCCCTCTGCTCTTCCTCTGCTGGGGCCTCCGGGCAGGAGGGGGACAGGACTCCAGCGGAGGTGCCAACAAACTCAGAAGCTCTAGCAACACCCCCAGCTCTTCCTGGCCCTTTAGGGTCTCACCTGCCCAGGTGACAGAACTGAGGCGGAGCCCCCGCCCGGGGTCTGTCCCAGCAGGCCAGGGGCGAGGCCGCCACGCTTTGTCTTCGGTTCCCCTGGGCGTGAACGCCCGTGTCCTGTTTGTAAAGCTGCCGATCAGGGGTGCCTGCCACATTCTGGGAATCTTCAGGTGGGTGTCCCCCTATCTCTTCGCCACCCATCGAGGTCAGGGGGTGCCTACAACCTGTACAGGGTGTAGCCAAACTTGTGAGCTCAGTGTGGATATGGGGAAGGGGCTGCCAGGCTGTCCTCGTCTCTTTCCAGGGCCGTGCCTGAGCCGGGGCTGTAAAGCTGGAGGACCCTTTTTAATAAATAGAGAATTAACAACGGTCCTGTCATTTCTTTACCTGGGGACGTTCATGGTGTGTTTGGCTCTAGCCGCTCAGTGATCAGAGTTCCAAGAGGGAAGCGGACTTGTCTGAAGTTGAAAAGGCACCCGAGACGGCTGAAGGGCTGCCTGGACCTGGGTCCCTGCGCTACCAGAGCCTTCCGTGTTGCCGCCCAGGTGCGCCCGGCCAGGAGTCAAGGGCAGAAAGGTGGGAGCGCGTGTGCACAGGGTGGGAGCTGCCCCCAGGGTCACCAGCGTAGACTGCACTGCTGAGGGAAACTCAGGCCCTTGTTGGCCGTTTCACATAATGATAGGATTGAATGGGTGAGATTTTGTTCTGGAGCCGACACCCCCCCCCCCCCCATGTTCCCAGGCGGAGTTGGGTGCTGCTTCCCTCTCGAGGCTGGGAGAGGGACCCTGCCTCCAGGGCTGCACCCCGCCAGCCCCCTAGCGCCCCCCCACCCCCTGGGGGCCTTGGCGCCCGGGAGGGACTTTCCTCACTGCGTCGGCCGGAACAGGAGCACCAGGACCGGCCCTGCGTTGGCTGCTGTCTCCTCGAGGTGGGCTGCCAGTCCCTGCCCGTCACCACTGCCTGCACGCAGGCGGGACGTGTGAGGGACACTGTGGGGGTGGCCCTGGGAGGAAGAGGAAGGCTTTTCCTAAGAAATCAGCTTTTTTGAGAATGTCTGATAGTTGCTTTTTCCCCAGCGGCTGCTCAGGAAGCTTCTAGCCACAGCTGTAGCCGCCTGTGGGGGCACTTGCTAGACGGGCCCGTGCATGGCAGCCACTCACCAGCCCGGCCTGGTCTGACCCTCGCCTCCCTCCTCTGGGCCCCTGCACTTGGGAGGTCAGGGAGGCACAGCGGTGGGCAGGTGCATAGAGATCAGACCCCGAGGCTCCCGGTTAAAGGCTTGCTCACGGAGGACTTAACGTCAAATCAAGCTAACATTTCTTTGGATCGAGTGAGTGTAGTCCACGCAGGGCAGCTCTCACTGGTTTGAACTTGGTGGAGCCTTGCATCTGCTGTAACGTCTTTTCTGAAGCTGTTTTCCCTTACAAATGAGAACCAGACACCCGCTCCAACGCCCCGTTTCCGGACAACCCCACCCACGCCTCCCAGCCAGCCTGGAGCGAGGCAGGGCCCACTTCACCCTTGTGGAAAGCTGGGTGCGGGGAGTGGGACTCATGTCTGAGGCCACATGTCTCTTTGACCCGCACGGTGTCTGTTCCACAAATGCTGGTGACCTGCAGGGGAAGGGGGCGCACGCTCTGTGGGCAGCGCACCAAGGCAAGCCTGCGTGGCCGGGAGCTGCCTGCACCCCTGGGGAAAGCGGGGGCCTGCACAGCCAGCTGTGCTCTTGGGAACCCAGAGGCTGGTCAGGTTCTCGGGGGGAAGGCTGTGGCTGTGGCCGTGCTGGTCAAGTCCCGACCAGCGAGGAGTCAGGGTCACCACCACCGAGCCCAGCCAGGGGCCATTGTTAACTGCAGGGACTCCCTGGTCACTCCTCCCCTTCCCAAAGCAGCGTGGTTTCTGAGCAGGCTGGGGGAGCGGGGACAAGAGCCCAGGGGGGCTTGGGCAGAGCGTGGAGGCCAGGGCAGGAAACCCCGAGCCACAACTCACCACACTGGCGTCTGTCCCAGGGCTTCAAGTCCCAAACCTCCCAGGATACAGGCCAGGGCACTTCCTGGCAGAACCAGAAACCACTCCAGCCAGCTCTTCCATGGCTCCAAGCGCTGTGCCCTGCAGCAGCTCAGTGGTCCCTACCCTGTGTTGCACGTCCCGAAGAAATGAACAGCCCAGGCGCGGCCCCTCGCCGGAGGGCAGTGGCAACAGTCCAAGTGTGTTTTATTGCCAATCTGACTCTTCAACAAGGAAGTACTACAGGCAAAGCAGAGGGGCTGGTCCCCGTGCTCTTCTCCCGACCGTGGCTGGTACCGGGCCGTCGTGGGGCAGCGACGTTCAAGGGGCCCAAGCTACTGGTCTTTTGCTCGCAACCCCTCCCTAGAGTTGGGGTGGGAGCTCAAGGAACACGTATTCTTGCAAATGCTCTTCCAAGTGGGGCTGGCAGGCCAAGGGTGGAGCTGGGCTGCCACCGGGCTGCCAGGTGGGCCCCCTTCCTGGGGGGCACGAGGCGCCCTCGGCCTGGAGAATGGCAGGCAGGCGTCCTAGTTCCCGGGCTTTTGGTGGCTAAGCTGGGGAGGCCTTCAGGAAGGTGGGCTGGACCGAGTGAGGGGAGGGTGGAGGCAGGGAGGGGCTGGACAATGGGGAACACGCAGAATGGGCCCTCCAGGGCAGAAGCAGCGAGCAGGGGCACGAAAACCAGGAAACAGGGTCACCACAGCTGGGAGAAGAGACTCCAGGAGTGACCGCAGCACAGCACCTGTGCCCCCAGCTGGGGGCTCTTGCTGCTGCAGCTGTCCTGTGTGCACCAGTGCCCGGCCTGCCGCCCCCAGACGAAGGGCACGTTCTCTGCGCTCCCATCGCCGAGGCCTCAGGGGGAGGCCCGAGGAGCACAAGCAGTACCCCGAGCCTGCTCCAGAGCGGTCTGCTTTGCCTAAGACTAGCCTGGGCCTGTCCCCACGGAATCAGTGCCCCAAGAAGGCTACAAATAGGTGACCTCTTGCCTCTGTGCCCGGCAGCCAGCAAGGGCTGGGTGTTCGTTATTATCTCAGACCTCGAGTTCAAAAGGCAGGGGAGGTCCTGCCCAAAACCCCTCTCCAGGGGCCCTGTTTCCCAGAGTGAACCCAAACTCATGAAGGAAAGCTCTAACTCAGAAGATCACGAATGTTCCATAGATTTCCTGAAGACCCGTGGCTCAAGCCCGCTAGGTTCTGATCTCTCGCGAGTGCCCACTGCAGATCGACTCACGTCCAGGAGAACCGCCCTGATCTCTCATCCTTTGGGTTCAGCCAGGGCTGGGGGCCGCGGGGACACTGAACCTGGCCGTGGGGCAGGGGTCTGCACCCCTTGGAGGCTGCTGACCCAAGCTGGGACAGCCACACAAGGCCCAGGCCTGTCCGCTAGCCTCCCCACCTGACCCTTCAGGAGTCTAGTAGTTCACGAGTTGAGCTGGGTAGACGCCATCCTTTTTGTCGAGCTGCAGGAGGCAAAGGCAAGGGGTTCAGTGGACATGGCCAGGCCCCCAGACACCCTACCTCCCCTTGGCCCCCTGCATCTTTCCCTTGAGCCAGCCTCCCTGCCTCCCTGCCTCCCTTCTCCCCTTGCCTACAATCCTCCCCATGTTGCTGGGGCAGCATTTCTGCTCCTGCCAGTCAGGGGTTCCTGACTTTCCCAAGGCCCTGGGCCCCTCCCTGCCCCAGTGTTGACACCGGGCACCTGGTGGTCCTGCCGGGGGGCCACACTGGGCTTCTGGGCCAGGGGTGGCTTCTTGGAGGCCCCACTGCGGGCGGCAGCACTGGGTCGGCCGGGATCCTCCTCGCTGGGCGTCCCCACGGCCCCGGCCAGCACGTAGTGCTGCTTCCGCAGCTCCCCCAGCCGCATGCGCTCGGCCTCCAGCGTCTTCTCCAGCTCCAGGACGCGGACCTGCAGCCCCGCATGCCCGCTCAGGGTGGCCTCATGACCTGTGCCGCCCGCCCGCCCACGGCTCAGCCCCCGAACACGAGCAGGCGCTCACCTGCGTCTCCATCTCCTGCTTCTTCAGCTTGATGAGGGACAGGCCCGAGAAGTCCATGGTGTCTGTGGCCAGAGCGGGGCAGGGGCAGGGGCAGGGGCAGGGGCGGGGGTGAGCGTCTGTGCGCCTGCCCCCGCCCCAGCTGCCACCAGGGCCCACACTCACCTCTTTCTTCGATCTGCTCCTGGCCCGACTTGGTGGAGGCCACCACGCTGGCGGCCATCTCGTTGACGGTGCGGGAGCACTCCTGCAGGCGGCTCAGGTGGGGGCTGTGCTTGTCCGCCTTCACCTGGGGGAGGGTGGGGGCAGGTCAGGCTCAGCCCCCCGCACGTGGGCTTCCTGCCCACGGGGACATACCGGTCACAGCCGAGTTGAGGCTGAGGCCAGACTCACCTTGGAGGCTGCCACGAGCTGGGCCGTGCTGGCCGCGATCTCGTGGGAGCAGACGATGAGCTCCTCGTACTTGCCCGTGTGCAGCACCACCCTGTCCGCCGACTCCCTGCAGACAGAGCCGGGCGGGGCCTGGGTCTCCAACCCTGTGGACACCAGGCCACGGCCACACTCCCTCCCCAGAGCCCGAGCACCACACGCCCTGCTGCCCCCCACCTGGGGCGACATACACCAGCTGCGTGGCTCCCCAGCCCACGGCCTTGGAGGCGGAGATGAGGCCTTCCGTCCACCTCGAGTTCTTGGCGTAAAATTCCTGCTGCGTGGCTGCCCCCTAGTGGCAAGAGGAGGGCAGGGCGGGGGAACCAGTCAGTGAGGTCACCGGTGGCAAAGATCTCCACGGGGCCCTTCTGCCTTCACCTCTGCCACAACGGGACATCCAGGGCAGGGGCGGGGATGCAGGTGTGAATCCTGGGCACGCTGTGTGCATTCTGGGAAGGGAGGGTCTCATCACTGCACAGGTCAGGTAGCTCCTGCCCACAGGAGCCCTGAGGTCTGCCAAAGCCAAGGGGGTTGTGGTCTGGGATGAAGAGGCCCCAGAGGTCACGGCCCTTTCAGGAATCTGGCCGTGGGTGTGCCTGACAGGGAAGGGTCCCACCTGGCCCAGCCAGGGATGCCCGGTCAGACCAGTGGGTGGCCCCACTCACCCTGCCGCTCTCCACAATTTCCTTCTGCAGGCTGGTGGATGTTGTCACCAAGAGCCGGATGGCCTGCCAAGACCAGAACACAGGTCATTCTTGGGCTGGCTTTCCCAGGAACACAGTGAGGCCTGGGGTCCTGGCCAGCCACTCACCTTCATCAGGTCTGTGCAAGAATTGAGGATCCTGAGGGGAGGAGTGGAAAAGAGAGAGAGAAGAATGTTCAGTGTGGCCCCAGGGACCGTGACCTCTGGTGAACAAGGACGGGGCCAGACCTGGGTGCTTAGCAGGGTGGGCCCACAGGGGGTGGGGGAGAGGGTGCCTGCTTGGTCCCAGGCCCTTCTGGAGAGGTAAGCAGGCAGAACAGCACACCCTGGAATCTGGGGGCGGGGGTGGCATGAGTGGGGCTCACCTTTCATTCACCTCCAGCTTCACCCCAGAGCTGGCATGGCGGGCCTGGTTCATCATGTCCTACACCAATGACAACTGTGAGCAGGCTGGGAGGAGGGCAGTGCGGGAGGCAGGGGGATGCAGTGCTGGACCAGCTCCCTCCCCCAAAAGAGCCACTGAGCCAGGGAGGGGGCAAGGGGAGGAGGCTGGAGGGAGACAGGCCAGGGGGTATGGGGTGGGGGGCAGGGTGCAGCTCGGGGCAGAAAAGCCAGGGCCACCTCCCACCCTCCCAGCCGGGAGCTGCAAAGGCCGTCTGCCCCTGCACAGGAGTGAGGGGCGCAGAGGCGGGCAGAGCCTGCATTTAAGCCCAGCCTCCAGGGCTCCTGCAGAGCCTGGATGAGCCCCTGCACCCAGGCGTCACCTCAATCCTCCGCACAGCGTCTTCAATGGCCGCAGACGTGGCCGCCATCTCCTTGTCCACCATGGCCCCAAGCTCCTCCTGACGCACATCCAGGCTCTTGGGCTTCAGCTCCTGGGGAAGAGGGCACGGAGGAGTCAGAGGGGCGGACACCCCATAGGAGTCTGGGAGAGGCTGGGGCAGCCGCAGGCTGGGTGGTGGGGGTGCTGTCCCCACCCTGTGTCATCTGCACACGAGCACTGGTTCGGCCCAAACGAAAGGGAGGTACGGAGAAATTGGGGACCTGAGCCTCAGCCCGGTGTCGTCACCCCTCCGGACCCCAGCCCATGCTCAGTGCCACGGCTGCAGCCCTCACCTGGCCCAGCTGCAGGACGCCCTGCAGGGGGACCCGCACCAGGCCGGGCTGGGCCTGGTGCACAGTCCCCTGCTCCTGCAGCTGCCCCATGAGCTCCAGAGCGCGGGCCCCACACTCCCTGCAGGTGTCGATCAGGCCTGGGGAGAGAGGTCTGTCAGCGGGCTGGCCCCGGGAAGCCCCGGGAGCAGCCCCCACCGTGGGTCTGACGCCAGGACCCGTGACCCTGGGTCCACCATGGGCGCCATGTGAGTCAAGCCCGGGGCCCACTTACGGTCCGCAGGGTCAGTCGGGGCCAGGTGGGAGGTGGCGCTGCCATTGACAATGGTGTCCGCAGCCAGGTAGGAGAACTGCGTCAGAGCTGCCACCAGCGCGGACGCATCTGTGTGGGAAAGAGCAACAGAACCCTAACGCCACTGCTACGGAGCAAGGCCTGGACGGGGGCCTACAGCGGGCTGCCCGGTTCTTCTGACCCAAAGCCCAACGTGCACCCAGGCCCCTGTTGATGGATGAGAAGAGGCAGGCTTGGAGGAGCCAAGGTTAAGCGGCTAGCCGGCAGCCACGTCTGAGTGACCCCAGGCTCACAGAGCAGGCAGGACTGGGCTCCTGGTGGGTGTGGTGGGGGGCACAGCTCTGGGAAACCCCAGTGGCAGAGGGCAGCCACGGCCAGCAGATGGGGTACCCCGGGCCGGCGGCCTCTGCCCTGCCTGCCTCTGTCCCCCCTGCCGCCACGCTTACCTGACCTGGAGACCAGGTACTGGGCGTGGCCCTTCTCCAGGGCACTCATGGCGTCCAGGGCGGCCTGGGCCCTGCTCACCAGGTAGTCTGCAAGCAGGGGAGAAGCGGTGAGGGGCGGAGCCTGCCTGGGGCCCAGTCGCCCTGCCGCCCCCTCTCTCAGGGTGGGCCAAGCACCCTACCAGGCCAGGGAGGAAAGGAAAGGCCCAAACAGCCCGCGTGCCCACACCGCGGCCTCACCTGGGGAGCTGGTGCAGCGCAGGTGCAGGGGGTCGTCGAGCTTGGCCACGGCGTCCTGCAGGATGCGCTCGGCCTCGGCCGCAGTGCCCCGCAGCACCGCAAACTGCTCGTCCAGGAGCCTCTGCCGCAGCTCGCGCTCCTGAGACTCCTGGTGCAAGAGGGGAGAGCGGACAGGCAGCTTAGAGACCCTGCCCCCGCCTGCGACCCGCACGGGGCAGGGAGGCCAGAGAAGAGCCGCCGCTCCGCCCCAGGGCCTGGGCCGTTCCTTTGGGAGGGGACGGACAGCTCAGCAATAGACAGACACCCCAGTTAAAAAGCAGGCAAAGGATCTGAACAAACCTTTCTCCCGAGAGACACAAAAGGCAACGAACACAGAAGATATTCAACATCGTTAACCCTTAGGGAGACGCAAGACAAAACCACCAGGAGCCGCCACCGCACACCCCCCGGGGTGGCTAAAATTAAAACCACAGACAGTGACACGTGCCGCCAAGGACGCAGAGAAACCGAAAACTGCACATACTCCCGGCGGGAAGGGAAAGCAGCACAGCCGTTCGGTTCCTGGCGGCATCACCCGCAGCCAAAATGCAGAAACAAGCCAAATACGCATCAACGGATGACGGACAGAATGCGGTCCGTCCACGCGGCGGGTATGACTGCGCCGTGACACATGGACGAACCTTGCTAACACGGCTCAGGCCCACCTACGTGCAGTGTCCGCAATGGGTCATTCCAGAGACGGGGCCGGGAGGGCAAGCCAGAGGCGGGTGGGGATTAACTGCTTAAGGGCAAGGAGTTTCCTTTCCGAGTGTTCTGGAAGTACGGGGTGGACGCACGACCGTGTGGCCACACAGACCCACCCCCTCCCCCGCTGGGTGGGCAGGCTAGGGGCATGTGAGGGGTCTCGGGCCAGCTGTTCCTGGCGGGAGCCGTTACCTTGTCCGCCAGCTGCCCCCGCAGCTCAGCCGTCTCCTGGGAGCTGCGCTGCTGCTCGAGGCTCAGCGCCGCGTCCTTCTCCCGCACGAGGCCCTGGGCCGCCAGGAGCTCGGCCTCCCGCTGCTGCACCGCGCTGCTCAGCGCGGCCTTCTCCGCGCTCAGCGTGTCCAGCCTCGAGCTCAGCTGCGAGCCGCTCTGCGAACACCCGCACGTGAGCCGGGCTTCGGGGGGCCTCACCCACCCCCGTCCCCGCCCACACGCAGACCACGCCCCAGAGCCACATTCTCGTTCTCCCCTCGGACAGAGAACTTCCTGACGCCCAGGGTCGGTCTCCTGCATTCCGCCCCACCCCCGCCTGTGGTGGGTCAGAGCTGCACCCCACGATTGCCAAGGGCCCCTCTGAACCAGCCTAGTGGCATCTGGACAGGGCCCCCCTCACCGGAAGGAGGACCCTAACCCCCGCCCGCTGGCTCCCGCGAGGCCACCCCACCAGCAGCCACCACACCTGCTCCGTGCGGCTCAGGGCCTCCCGCGCGCGCACCAGCTCTCCAGCCTTGGCCTCTAGCTCCTTCCTGAGCTGCTCCAGCAGGTCACTCTGCTCCTCCAGCTGGGACAGGACAGCGTGTCACGGGGGGGGGGGGGGGGGGGGGCGGGCAGGGGCAAGGGGGCGGGGCCCCGGGCGCCCACGGACGCACCTTCATCTCCGACTCGCGCTTCACTTGCTCCATCTGGAAGGCCAGCTGCTCCTTCACCCGCGCCACCTCCTCCTGGCTCTGCTGCGTCACCGTCAGCTGCTTGGCCGTGTCCGCGTTCTGCACGGGCAGGGGACACACTCCTGCTCCAGCAGCGCCGGGGCGCACGCAGCCCTGACCGTGACCAGCCTCACCCGCGCCCCCACCTACCTTCCTGAGCAGCTCGGCGTGCGTGCCGATGAGCTCGCTGTGCTTCTCCTTGAGCTTGTGGTAGCGCGCCTCGATGGTGCTGGCCTTCTCTGCAGGGGACAGCAGAGGCGCTGGTCCCCAGCCGCCCCGCTCCCACCGGCCACCCCCGCCCGCCGGGCGCCGCTCACGCACTCTCGGCCTCCTCGCGCAGGCCCTGGTTGCGCTCGCCTTCCCGCTGGGCGGCCCGCAGCTGGGCCAGCTCGTGGCGGAGCTGCTCGTTGTCCACCAGCGCCTTCTGCTTCTGCTTCCGCTGCTCCTCCAGCTCGGCCTCCAGCGTGTTCACCTGGCCCTTCAGCTGCGACACGTAGCGCTGGGCCTGCACAGCAGAGGGACGGCATCGTGGGGGCCCCGCGCGCCTGGGGGGCTGGGGGTGGGCCACACAGCTGGCCCCGCACCCTCACCTCCAGCCTGATCTTCTCCAGCTCCGCACGGAGCGTCTCCACCTCTCTCTTCAGGGTCTCGATCTGCATGTCCCTGGGGACAGACGGCCTTTGAGTTCGGTCCTGACCACTGCCCAGCCCCCACCGTAGGCAGCACCTGGGTCCTCACCTATCATCCTTCAAGGAGCCATTGGGGGGTCCAAACGTCTGCTCGAAGAGGTCAGCCACCACCTGCCACACAAACACAGTGACCCACTGCCACCCCGCCGGGGCGCTCCAGGCCAGGGGAGGGTGAGGCAGAAGGAGGCCCAGTTGCCCGACACCCGAAGGGAAGGGGAGGACCTCACCACTGGCTCCCCAGCCGGGGGCCCCGTGCTGATCTCAATGAGATTCTCCGGCTCCTCGTCCTCGGGGGCCTCCTCAGGGATCACCACCACCGGCTTGATGTGTTCGGCCAGTGCCGAGGCCCGCAAGAAGTTGGGAGGTCCCTGGGGGATTTGGGGGGACCATGTGCAGGAGCTGCTTGTGGCATCTGGAGGAAGCCCCCCTCAGTTGTCCCCAGAGCACAGTAGCCCCCCCCCCCAGGTACCCAGGGTCCTCCAAGTGCCCAGAGAGGGAACAAGGCTGCAGCCAGGGGGACGACGGTACCTCGGGCAGCCGGGGGATCTGGATGAGCCGCTTGAAGTAGAGCATGTCCGAGGCTCTGCGGAAGAAGTTTCTGAGGCTGCGGGGCAGATGAGGGGAGGTCACGGGGGAGCCAGCCCAGCCAGGCAGCCCCGGCTCACGAGGCCCCAGAGCATCCTCCGTGCCCGGATCGTACCTGTGAAACTGCTCGTGGAACCGGTCCCTGTGGCCTTGCAGGGTGTCCGCCGGGAGACCTGAGGACGGGGGGTGTGATGGCACTTCCTCTCTGCCCCCTGCTCTGTGGCAAAGACTTAACATCCCTCCTTCCCGTACCCACCCTGTTCCGCCACCTTCTAGAAACTGTCAGAGAGGAGAATGAGGGGAGGCCCTTTGGGGGTTCACCTCTCCACTTTGAGCGAAAGGGAAGGGGCGCATGAAAGCCGGCGTCCTGACCACCGCAAACCTAACCCGGGCTTGCCTGCGGATGGGCTGCGAAGTCGCTTCTGCACTCGAGCCCGGGTGGAGAGGTTCACACACCCCCGGCCAGCGGTTCTGAGTGGGATGTGGGGACCAAGGCCGCCTCAGAGGGTCCACCAGGGCCAAACCCCTTGTGAACACGAAGGAGGGACATGGGCCCCTTCGGACCTGCTGCACAGATGCCCGCGGCCGCCTCCGAGGCCAGGCCTTTCGGAGAAGCGCAAACACGGAAACCTACGTCCCTCTTCCCGCTAATTCTCTGTGCTGGAGAACAGCGACTTTCCATCACAACTATGCTGTTCTGTTCATGGGTAATGAATTTATTATGGCTGCATCGAACTACTCAGTACTTCTAACGTGCTCGATTTTCTTCTCCGCTGCAGTAAACGTCATCCGCCGCCCGAAAGCAGCCCTGTGGCTCCGGCTGAACCGCGGGGGGGGGGGGGGGGGGACTCACAGGCGTGCAGCTTGAACAGCAGCTTCACGGTGTAGTGGTAGAGGTGGCTGCAGTCCTGAATGACCTGGATGAGGGGCGCCAGGCGGCACTGGCCCGAGGACATCTGGGACACAGCAATGGCCGTGTTGAGCTGCCGGAAAACTGCCAACAGAGGTGGAGGGACGAGCGTGCGCGTGGGGAGCCGCGCAGCCTCGGGGACAGCCACGGTGAGAAGGGCGGCGGGGTGCGGGCTCCACACCCCCCTCTCGGGGCATCGTCACAACCACGTCGGGAGGCGCGGCTGGGGTCCCTGCCGTGCCAGTCCCAGCCGGGCAGGACGACTCTGCCCTGGGTCCTTGGGCACCAACACGCTCTTAACGGCTAGGACAGGAGCCCCCGGTGTTGTGGCTGCCCCAGACGGAGCCCCAGAGCCCCCACCAACTACG